>NW_008582397.1:0-13587 GCF_000691845.1 Merops nubicus | reverse complement strand
CACAGAGTGATGCTAGATTACAGCTCAGTAACCTCCACTGTGTACATTTCAAATCACATCCAGCCAGAGTTTGACTGGTTTTGTGATGGGCTGGCCCAGGCAGAGACTGTGCAAAGACAGTCCCATAACAGGTTCCAGCTCATACAAAGGTTCAAAGTCACTTCTGCTAAGGTCTGAACTTGGAGTAAAGAGCTGCAGCTTCTCACATGGTCCAGATGAGCTAAATTGCATTGTTATATCACTTTATGACTTTTCCCACCCTCCATGGCATTTCCATTGCCATGCTTCTTCTCAACACATTGTAGGAAAACTCCCCTGAAAAAGGTAGGATTTAGCAAGAGTCATTTCCAAGCAATCAGTTGGAAAAGGATCAGTCTCCTCATGGCATAACACCAATGCTTTCATTAATAACAACTCTCCTAGGATCAGAATACCTAAAAGTCAGATAACCACAGGATGCCTAATTATAGTTATTAGGAATAGGATTTGTCTACTAGTTTCTTGTTCATTTCTTTCCTGGTAATTTGCCTACAAATATGTTTTACTGTATGTAGATTTGGCTGAACATTATCAAGCCTAAATGAATGGAATGACTCAACTTATAAACTGATGATTTAGATACATCAGTGAAGGGAGTTCAGGGCAGGTTTTCAATAAATAACTAACAAATCAGGAAAAAAAAAATCTGAAAATGCATGGTGAAAACTCTATGTTTAAATGTTCATTTTGGTTTATTACATATTCAGAATCTATCTAGGCCTTAGCTTGCTCTTTTCTGAAAGGCATAAATGTGATAAATTAACTAGTTTTTTTGTACTGTAACTTGAGCTTCACTGCAATTATATCCAGCAATTCTGTACAGAATCTACAGGCATGAAAAATGTTGCTGTTGGACAATCATACAGTAGACCATTACACCACATTTCAACTAACTTAATCCAAAATAATTAAAGTATTTTGACTATTGCACAAAGGTATTCCATATTCTAAGTGAACTCAAATACGCTGGGGAAAAAGTATGAGACTGAATCTTATTTTTCCTTGGAAAATTCCAGAAATACAGAGTAGTTACCCTGTGACTTTAATACTCTGCTGGATATAAGGTGCTTTTCTTCAGCAAAGTCAGTTTATAGCAACAGGAATTATTAGAAATCACAATAATAATAATAACTAATCTGGTTTAGTACCAAACTTTGGGCAGTTTGCAGGATTTTACTAAATTTTTGGATTTTGTTTTTCTCTTCGTAGTAGTAGCAGTAGTGTCTTTAGTTACTTTAAAAAAAGACTTTTTATACCCTTGAAAAGGCAAAACTGGTAGTTGAAGCAGAAGTACCACATGTAATCCCCAAACTATGCAGGTGACCTCTTACACTCCATTTTGCTACCACGTAGCTGTATTATTGCCATATTCACCTTTTTTTTCCCCTTCCCCCCAAGCTATTTGTCATTTCACAGGTATTCAGAAAAGCTGATTTGTTATTACCATTACCTGAAGAAAATGCCTTTTTTTTTTCAGAAAGCTATCTGCATTGCAGGACCCCTGGGGAGCCCTAGGCACAGGTAGAAGCCACACTGTACTACCTACATCAAGAGAACAGAGAATAAAACAGCCCTTTCCAGAGAGCTTTCAGGGTAAGAGGAGAAAGGTGGCAGTTATAAAGGAAAGGAGTTGGGTCTCCTCATTGAATAATGCAGAAGTCAGGGCTAAATGCCTAGTCTCACCTAGGGAACTTCTCATAGCCAAAAAGAGTTATGGACACCTCCAGAGTTTCCCAAAGACAGAAATCCAAGGGGAGTGAACCACAAGTTAGAAGTCACTATTTTTTCAAAGACTTTTAAGGGGGGGGCTGCACTGGCTGGCTCCAATTAGACACACAGTTTCTAGTGACTAAAATTCAGCTGGTTTAATCACCACTAGTTTCACTGCTAACTTGTTCATAAACAGCCTTAATTCCAGCACATTCCTTACTATGACCTTTTGTTTGTCCTAATACACTTGTAAAAGTTTTTATCTTCCTTATTACTTTATTGGCTAGCATCAACTGATTCTTCTCTATCTTGCTTCAGTTTTTATCTTCCTTATTACTTTATTGAATATCATTAACTGATTCATCTCTATCTTGCTGGTGTATTGTGAGGAATAATTAATGTTTGTTTACTGCTTTGAAATGAACATCATTGCATCAAATACTACTTTGAGGAGCAAGATGCTTTTTGATGTTCTTATCTTTTTTGTGCAGGCTTTAATTGGTTCTGTATTCATCTTCCTCCCACTCTTTCAGTAGCAAGTTCAATTTTTTTTAACCTTAGATCTCTGAGCTGTTTCTCTAAAAATGCACAATAATCACTCTTGATCTGTCCCAGTCATCTCTTTCAGAGTGCCCAAGGAGAAGGTCACAAGAATAATATGATGGACATGTATATTAGTTAAGTTGAGTGAGGAGAAACTTTTTGAGGGGCTGAAAAAAAATGAGGACTGAGGAAATGTGGTACTTCAGAAATATTAGAAAAACTGTCATTTGCAAGGTGTCCCCAAAGTACTTGTAGTTCTAATTCCAGAACCCTGAGATTTTGTGCCTGTTCAAACAGCTAAATTTCTTTCACTTATCTCACAAAAATGTATGGTAATCTAAATATATGAATGCTAACAATCTACAATCAAGCAAAAAGCCCAGCAGACAAAACTTGTTGTGCCTGACAGTGGTCTGACTACCTGAATTTGATGCACTGGATAGCTGTTTTGTGAATATCTGACCCTGTAATAGCTGGAAAAAATATAAATGTTATCTCCTAGTTGACTCACATAAAAAATATTAATATTTTGGGAACTCATACCAAAAAAAACCCCAAACAAATACCCTGAATAAAGTACATAGAAACGAAAAAAAAGGAGAGAAAAGATCCAGTCCTAATAAGTCTGGAAAAAAAGTTTTCTGAAAGATAATAAGAAATACATCCAGACCTGAACACCTCTGCCTTGCATTGTGTCTGGATTTGATACTACATTTTCCAAGATTCAGCCACTGCTTTAGAATGGATAGAGACTTCATTCATATATTTAGTAATGCCAAGTAAATATTTGGCCCATATGAACTTAATTTAATTATGAAAATGAAATATCTCTTTTTAGTACCAAAAAAATTCAGTTTGGCTGGAAGCAGGGTGTTTTTATTACATTTTTGACCATAGACTGCATGAGCTTTAGTTGACCCTCAGTCAGGCTTGTATATTGAATAATGACTATCACAACCTCAGTACAGTATTTATGGTTTATGGTTTCTCACAAGGCAGTGATAAGCCAGAACTTCATTGTTGCTAGATCATTCATATCTTAAGGAACCTTAAGAACCAGACAAGCTGATAAAACTTACAACCTATATAAGGACAAATAAAGCAGCAAAGATTATGTACTGGATGATGGATTAGATTTTATGATATCTGTCTTTTATATCCAGAATATTTTAACCTGTTTTAAGGCCCTTTTGAAGTAATTCTGGATATGTAACTACCAAAATAATGTATAGAATTAAAAGTTCTGTTGTTTTAGCAGTATTATTTTCAGGCAGAGCTCCTAAGATAGCAAATGAATGCCAGTAAATTAAGTCTTAAAGACTGTGGAGAAAAGCAGAGGTATAATTAGTTTTACCTTCTATTAATGAGCAAACAGGCAAAACAAAGGAAAAGAAAATTGTTTGCCACTGATTTTGCTGGGTTTACCTTCCCTAACCATAGATTTCTTGGACTGAATCACTGATAATGCCATCTAGACAAAGAAAAGGATGGAAAATGGGATGGGGATATTTTCAATTAATTGACCCACAACCTTTCTATGCATTACCTTAATTACCTGTGTGACTTTATGGACATGTCTTACTGCTGAATGCAGCCCAGGTATGCACAAATTTATACAAAGTCTCTTGTTGTATAGGCTGGATTCTCATTACTTTAGAACTTTGTTCCTCTATTTCTTTGTTGTTAACCATAATGTCAGACCTTACCTTATTATTAGAGAAATGCATAAAAACAACTTCCAAAAGTTGCACTTTTTTTTTTTTTACCTTTTTCTAATTTTTCCTAAAGGTATTTCAATATAAAAGGCTAAGAGTGAGTACAACTATTTTATCTCACAACTGTGTTCAGAAGAACAACACAAAACATTGTACCAACAATATGTCCTATTTCTCACCCTCTGACAATATATCCCTTGTTCCACTGAGTCAAGTCAATCAACATTATATTTTTCTGAATTTCCTTTATGGTTTTAATAGCAACTGTGCTCTGGATAAATGTGTTGGAACTATAACAAACTTAACTCTATCCTGGCCGCACCCAGAACACGAGGTTCTCTGGGATTCCCAAAACCATCATAAGGTTCTCTGGGATTGATGTGAGAACTAAAGGTCTAGGATGTAACTGATGAAAGCTCTCCAAGCTGAAGGGAAAAGGACAAAGAACACATCAGAGTTGACCAGTTAAAGAATAAACACTGCAGTGCTCACAGTAGCATAGAGCTGCTTTGTTTGGATCGTTTTGTGATGGTCTTTAAGTCACCCTATAAAGGACACATTATATGGAGATTAAATATATATATTACATAGTGAGTATTATTCACAGTGAATATCATATTTATGTTCCATCTTGATAGCAAAGAGTGTATTTTGTTCCAGGGGTACAGGCTGGAGCAGCAGAGATGAAAGGGCTGTTGTGGACCAGAGGACTTGACATTGAGGTTCAGCACAGGTTGTCTGTGCCTTGTGTTCCCTTCCACTCGTGGCCGTGGGTGGAGAGATGCAGCTGAAGATGGGATGAATGCCCCCACGGTGCCTTGGCCATGCAGCATTCCCTGTGTGCATGTCAGAGCAGGTAGTACACTGCACTGAGACTTGCCCTGAGGGATCTGTTCCCCCATCTGTCTTGGGAGAACCAGAGGGCAGCTCAGCATGTGGTTGTCTCAGTTTTCTGAAAAGCATCAACCTTCACTTAACAGAAACAGTATTGTTCAACTGGGGCTTTACAGCAGAACCAGCAAGTGGCATTAAATCATTTCCTAAGCTAGAAACTATAGCCAAAAACCTAATCTGGAGGGAGTGCAGCCAAATATCTTCAAGCTGTAATTAGCAGAGGACTACGTGTTACATTTTGAAACCCACTCTCTATGAGGATTTAAAAATTACTCACAGAATGGAATAGATTCAAAATGCTCTTGAACGTGTCCCTTCTGTGTGTTTTCAGTATGCTCTTACCTAGAGCTGTCTAGAAATGTTCAGTCTGCCTTGTTCTCCACAGTCATACAGACATTCTTGCTGTGGAGATAGGACTAGAGATTTTTGTAATATTTAAAAGCCTTATAAAGTATCCCCAAACCCAACAGCCTGAGGACACCTTTCATAAGAAATTCAGCTGCTATTCAAGGACTCATGTGGATAGTGATTTATCATTTTAAATTACTATTTCCTTGTAGCTCATAATCAATTTTACTTTAAAATACAACCCCAGTTCCTCAGGAGCTGTAGATTAGCTATTTCTACCCTTGCAAATAATTTAGCACTGTGGGAGCAAGTTGGTAGATGAAAGAAAACACCTCCATCTACATTGCAGGTGGCTCAAGGTGTTCACATCTGAGCATAACCAGTTCCTCAGGAACTGTAGATTAGCTTTTTCTACCCTTGCAAATAATTTAGCACTGTGGGAGCAGGTTGGTAGATGAAAGAAACCTCCATCTACATTGCAGGTAGCTCAAGGTGTTCACATTTGAGCATAAGTAGTCTGATTCCCTGAATCAAACATCCCCTGGCTGCACTCAGCCTGAAGATATCTAAAGGAGCAGTCACTGATTCACACCCACATGTTCTTTTTGGGGCTGGAGGACATGTGATGGAGAATTCCTGCTCAGTCCCTTGTGAAATGAATGTCATTCACTTGTACACAAACCACTTTTCACACTAGACCTCTGTGTAGGGACTGGGAATTGTTCAGGACTTTGCTGCCTGATTATTCTAGATCAAAACAGGGACAAGGGCACTGACTTCAAATGTATTTTTGGCCCATTGTGTTTACCTGCAAACATTTCAGGAAGTCATGTAGAACAAACCTTACCAGAAACATATCCCAGGAAGGTGTAATACACAGAGCAGCTAAAACTATTACAGGAAGCAATATGAGCCTGAGAACATCTTCAAAATACCCTTTAACAAAATAAATTACCAGTTCAAGTCAGAGCACCACTAATAATTTGCCTTGCAGGACTGGTTTTCAAGGGAGACAAAAGTATAATTGTATTCTAAAATGAGTTATGAAGAAGAAAAATTATCATTGGTTTAGCTAATTTGGAGTTAAAACATGTTCTGGAAAGTTATATTTTACCTATGGTGTCTCAAAGGACAGAAATTGTAGAGAATGTGAGAAAAAGGAACATCTTTTCATAGCTACATTTCCTCCAATTATTCCATTAAATTGTGTGATAAATCTTGGTTCAGCTGAAGCTTAGGAAAAGTCACTTTCATTAGACTGAAAATTATTATAAGAGCCAGCAAAGGCTAACACAATAGAAGTTCTAAGTTAAGTAATTAATCTTATTTCAGGAGGCAGACAAGTTGTTGTATTTTAGCATATTACATATTTGAGTTTCTGATGTGTAGTCTTCTGGATATATTTGTATTATGAAATCTCTGTTACTTCTAATTATTAACAATTTCATACTGATATTGCAGGTTATATTCATGGAGAACTGACATTCCTAGCTTTGTAAAAAATATTTTAGCTATATTTCTAATGCTGGTGTTCTATACACCTGCTTTTTAGCAGTAATATAATGTGATAAGTAAGATCATTGCCTAGGGCTATAAAATTAAGTGTTTTGTATCATAAAATGCTTACATATACTTCTAAACTTTTTGCAAGGGCCAGTCAATGAAGTAATAAATTTCTTGTAAAATAGAAGCCAATTTCAGGTTGAAACACTTCTTTATACATCATGTTCTCTCTGTTTGTTGCCTCTGACTGTTCACCTGGCTTCCTAGGGTCACAATTCATCACAATGTTAAAGCACATAGGTAAAGTCACAATTATTGCATAGTAATTCCAATATAACTCTTAAGTAATAGGAGCTCCTATTATTCATGTAAGAAATATAAATTCAGGAGAAAAAGTTAAAAGGTTTTGGGTTTGCTTTGTGGGAGGGATTTTATTTACCCTAGAAAATAACTCTCTAAATATATAAGCTGTTGGCAGGGCCTTTTGGAAATTGGGGCAGCGGGGTAATTGAGACTTTCTAACAAGGTAATGGCAAAAACTGGATGGGGTTCTGCTAAAGAATGTGCTTTTTTAAAATAGGTGTTTGGAGAGGGACTAATGTCTCCTCCCCACTTTAGAGCGGTACAAAGCTGGATTATGGTTTTTTTGTTCTCCTGTCTCAGCCTCAGTTCCAAGCAGACCTCAGTGACCTGTTCTACTCAAGAGATGTTGCCAGATTTACTGGTATAAAAAAGTTTGATCAAAATGTTCAGGCATTTTTCTCCATATGTTAAGGTATGTGTCTCAGCATGTGCCACAAGAAGGGACACTTAAAATTATGGGACTGCTTAACATAAACATTTAAATATTTTTCTTTGTGTTACAGTATACAGAATGGTGCAGAATGGCCCCAAATTCCATCCACACCTAGTGCAAATTGATTCTGAGGACCTATGCTGGGTGGCATTAGCTGGGATCCTGACCCACAGAGGACCACAGCTCATGACTGCTTTTTGTCCATTTCATCCAAGGTGAATTGCTTTTTGATCAGTTTAATTTCTGGCACAATGAGAAATTTGGTTAATACCCTTACACTTATTTATCCATTTTTGAAGTTATGTTTATCTGCAAACAAGCAAGCAACTCCCACTGCCCCCAAACCTGTGTCTAAATGTAGGATTACCCCTGATAAAAGATAAATGTGCAATCAATTTTGTAAATGTCATTGTGAGTCCTGTCTTTCAGTTTGAGGAGAACTTTTAGGTCAAGTAATTAAAAGTTTGTGAATGTCATTGTGAGTCCTGTCTTTCAGTTTGAGGAGAACTTTTAGGTCAAGTAATTAAATAAAAGTTTGTAATTTCCATATGAAAGATCCTTACACTGTGTGTAGTACTGCATTAGGTTCATCATGAATTAGACTGGAGGTGTGTGAGCCCCCAGACCAGCAGAGATAATCAATGCCCATAGGCTCTGCTGTCCCTTTAGCATAGACAAGGAGCAGACTTGCTTAATCAAAACCTAAATTTGAGGTGAACAAGGCTTTTCTTCTTCCTTGTTGCAAGAATGGAGCACGTGGCACAGAGATTTCTTGCTACTTCACAGACTGGTTGTGCTGAAGGAAACTGTACAGAGGAGAAAGGGAAGGATTATGCTCAAATCTGGGCAGAAAAATACCATTTTGTGTTTCTGCCTTCTGTCTTTTAGAATATTGTTCTGGAAAGTGTGGAAATAAAGTAAAAAAACCCCACCTATGCATGAATGGAATGGTGAAATGTTTACCTGGGTGTGCAGCAGGTGCAAGAGTTCCACTGACACGCCCCAAATCCAAGGCTGTCTGTAAATTAGCACATATGGTTACAGAGAGCTATAGCTCCATGAAATTCAGGAAAATGCTTTTTTTCACCAAGAAAGTGAAAAAAGCAAGAGCCAAAGAAGGAGCATTTAATTCCCCACATATTCTCCAAAATGACTAACTCCTGTGTTTGCCAGGCTATTCTGGAAAATCAGAGTACATCAAATTTCACCCTCGAATTAGAAAAATAAAAGGGGCCTAATATTAAGGATGCAATAAAAAAAATTATTGAGTTTTGCTAATGGCTCACAAGGGATAAATCCATGCTATATTTAGTGAATATGACAAAAAAAAAAAGGCCATTTGGTCACTTGGAGGAGTATTGGAACTTTCAGATCTCTGTCTTCATTACATCCCTGCTTTTGTTTTGCTCGGTGGTGTGCTTATCACTTTCTTTCTGAAGAAAGATAAAATAACAGCATAAACCCAGTAAATTCTTCTAGTGAGAAAAGTCTGCCTTTACCTTGACACCTTTAATAGTTCTTGGGCACAAATATGTGATTTTTGATAGTGGAATTCCATTTATCCATGGTAGGCTTGTTAGCACTTCTGACAAACTGCTCTGGTCTGTTGGGAATTTGCATCTCCACCAAGACTGCTAGAAAGTTATGTCCCAACTGCCACTGTGCCCATCAGCAAACAATGGCAACCATTGTGACCATGAAAAGTGTTACTATGTTGGTTTTCTTATTAATATTAAACAATATTAGAGGATTGAATAAGCAGCAGATCAACTATTCAATAAGAAAATTAAAAGGTCCAGGGAGGGGAAAGCATCACACAGATCTGAGACAGGATAAGCAATTGATAGAGCTACACTGCAAAAAGAGGAAAAGAAGAAAAGAACTTGTACTCTTGGCTGAACTCAGCTCCAAAGGATTATTGAGCTATCCCTGGGGTTTTCATTTTAAATCAACCATAATCTTATCAGATTTTTTTTTTTTTTTCCTGACTTTGAGTTTTCATTTTACTGAAATAAACCTACATCTTAAAACACCTTCCTCCACTCCCCCCTTCTTTCTGGGCTCAACTGCACTCCTAATTTTCTCTACCTCCTCCCTAAAGTCAACCTGTAATGTTTTAAAATCTCTCTATGAAGTGTGTAAATTAAAGTCCTAAAGGAAATTATGTTTAGGGTCAGTTTTTACTTAGTTAATTAGCCTAAGACAAGATACAAAGCAACTCTCAACACAGCACTCAAACATTGTAAGGATTGACATAAGCTTTATAGTAATGACTGCACCTCCAAAACTCAATGCAAACCTATTTAGAATTTCAGCTGCCCAAAATGAATTTACATTTCATGTAATTAACTGGAAATTATATTCCTGGGGAAATAAGCTGGACTTGTATGAAATGGGCTACATGTTCATTGCAGTAAGATAGACTCTGCTAAAAATCTGATATCTCAATTTTGTAAAACTGTAGCACGGCAAGGGAATTATGAGTCTGAATTTTAGATGGCAAAAAGGGTTCCATGAAAAAGGCTTATACTTAAAAAATATGTATTCTAAATGTTTAAAGTAATTTGCAAGTATAGGCAATCTGGATGAACATTTAACTTTGTTTCTTCAGATGTAGCTAGTACATAAGTTTGTGTTCATATATTTATTATATGTCTCCACTCTCTGTTCATTAAAGTATATGTCTTCACTAGTGTTTGGTTTGATACTTGAAAGTGTCTCATTTCCACAATTAAACATTTCAACTGAGAACACTAGTCTGTGATCTGTATAACAACTGTATTAAGTCATTTGCTGGTGAGCTAATATTTGTTTCCTGCAGAGTATGAGTGTTACTAAGCCACATAATTTCTGGGAACATTCAGCCTTGTATGGCAGGGTCTGAAAGGAAGAGATGAGCTGATCTTTCCAAAATGGGCAATTATGGGACATAATTTCTGATGCCTCATTAAGGAAGTTACTCAGCACAAATGACAGCTTTTACAAAACCTCAGACAAACTGCCAAAAATATTGTGTCCACTAGCAATATGTGTACCGCATGTGTCTCTTTGACATCATAATTGTAGCTCTGTTGCTTTGTTGCCTAATAATTGAAGGTAAAAATGGCCATTTAACTAGTCTAGTAGTTGAAAAAATATTAAAAATATTTTTTAATTAGAAATACTGTTTCTATTTTTTTCTATTATAGTTGCAAAATACAGATTTGAAAGAAAATACAGAAGGAAATTCAAATTTTCTATGAAGGTTTATAGACTGGTTTTCTTCCTAAAATTTGTGATTATGTCTGTCCTACAGAACCAGTGTTCCTTATGTTACAGTAGACAATTTTTGGATTATTTTAAGTAAGCTTTATGAAGAATGTTGTCTGTGTTGTCAAATTTCATGCTTGAAGTTAATAATAAGAATGGCAAAATGTTGAAAATATTTATTGTAAAAAAATCAGACTTCTGAAGAAGTCCAAGTAAAGGACAGAGATATAGAGATTTACCTACTATTAGAAATATCTCATGCTAAAATTTTGAAGTTCTTCTGTTCTTCTAATTATCTTCTCACCATGGCATCAAAGTAGCAGAAACAGTTTATGTTACTCAGGTTTCTAGGGGGCCATTAAGAGCAGAAAACTATGTAGAGATTTATGTTTGTATAAGTAGCTGCTACTTTTCATGTGCTTACATGTGCATATAATATACACAGTTTTACCCACATGGAAATATTTACAGAATTAAAGCAGAGGCAGGCTAAATAATCCAGGCATTATTTTTCATGGAATGAATTATGAAAAGAGACAAAAGAAAAAGAAACAGGTTTTGTGTCTGAACTTAGTTTCTCTTTGATCATGATTTCACTGCTGCTCATACAGATTTGAGATCCTATGAGCTCTAACAGAGACCTGATTTTATGCAGCCAGCATCAACACTGACCTGACTCTGAGCATGCAAAAACTCTTATGCTAATTCGGAAGCTATCTGATGTTTCTAGGCATTTTCAAATTATTCTGTTTCTCCAAAATTCAGCTTTAGTTTGTCTACTAGAATCATCTTTCCTACAGCTTTCTGGACCAAGAACTGAGAAGTTGTTTGATACTTTTTTTGATGGCATCAAAGTAAAAAGGCTTAAAAAAAAGCAGTTAGTGTGAAAGGCTAAATTATTTTTCTTTATTCAGTTGGTTTCTTTGAAACTGGTACTTTTGATATCTCTTTCCATTAAAAACACTGTTAATTCCAGCATGTGTCTGCATCTAACATCCTAACTTCTCTTCTGTCTTTATATGCCCATTTTTCTGGACCAGACAAAAATAAATTTCTTCATGCTAATTGAAATTCTGTCTGCTCTTACAGCATTTCTTAACATTCAAAAAGGCAGGTAGGAGAAAGCCAGCACGACCTAGAAGTTTCAGATCATCAGAATGGTAGGAGTGCACCTATGCTGGGAAATTCATGTTGTTGAGTTCAAGCTCACACAATATCCCCCAGTCATTCAGGGGGTTTAGTTACCAGCATACTCCATGTTGCAGTTGTACAGTGAATGAACCCTCACCCAGGCAAATCCCAGACTCCAGGTCCATGTATCCCCCACAGTTCTGGAGCCAGCATGGACATCAGACTCTTCTTGAGAGGTGGGAAAGATATGACCATCATATTTTGAGGGGATAAAAGGGTTTAACCATATAGACACAAACCAGGCCAGGCCAATTTTTTTTGAGGAGAGAGAATGGGCACTAATCCAAGAGAGATATTTATTTAGCATGTGTGTGCACCCTAGCTTTCCAAAAGACCAAGTCAGTAAGAAGGTGGATCTCAAGATTAGCAGAAATACTTAGGATAAAAAGGGTAGAGGAAATACTTAGGATAAAAGCAGACTTCCAAAATAAAACCCCATATGCTTGCAAGAAAGATGGCAAATTAATTACCAAGCAAGTTTTGTAGGTCATGGTTATATAGAGTTCACATACACAATCTGTAGGAAGCATCTGTATTTCTCTAGGTTCTGTATTTATCTAATGTTTTGTTTGTTATCTCTTTCCAAACTGCATTTACATTAACTTTTGGAGATATTTAGTCTCAAAATGATTTCAGCTTCCTATTAAGAATTCCTCAAAGGTGATGGAGGTGGTATATTGCTTCTGAAAAAAAATTATTATATAGGAATGTACATGTGGTATATTTAATAACAATAATGTATATATTTAATATATATAATGTGTGAATTAAAGATCAATTATATGAGCCATCTATAACTTATTTTTTGTCTTGTCCAGTAAATTACATTGAGGAAAAATAACTTCTCTCTGCATGCTTGGTTTCTTTCCTTGCTATTCTTTCTCATGATGCTGTCAAATAAGAGCTATACTGTGCATAATTGCTGGAAAAGAGAGTACATTTCAAACACTGTTTGGTATCATTATTTGAATTTGGACCTCCACTTTCTTCTCCCTTTTATCAATTGAAATATTAGTTTCTTTTCAGCTGGGTTATTTCTGTTTTGGATCAGTGATACTGCAAGGCAAACCAGTCCCATGGTCTTTCATTGGGCTGACACGCATGACTCTGTACCAGCAAATTACCTATGCCTCCCAGTCCCAGCAGCCAGCTGGCAGAGCTCTTTTGGGGGGTTTTCCTAGTCTCTAAACCCGAGTGAATGCATGCAAAAGAAAGGAAAAGAAAGGAAAGAAAGGCCAGGCCCCTGCAACCCTCCCTATTTCAGTATCATGCCTGGGAATTATTAGGGACAGTGGTAGCTGCTACATGCCAAAACCACACCAGGGGACATTTCAGCTATTTGACAGTGTAGCTCAACATGTACCAGTGTCTGGGAACATTCCTGGGCACCATTTAATCAATTAATATGAACAAAACCATTATGGCCTGTGGTACTAATGGAAAATAGGAAATGCGACTGATGCTTCTGCTGGAAATTGTCCAACACTATTAACAATTTTGTCTGTATTGTCTCATCTTCCACTTCATAAAAGTTAGCTATTCAGGACATTTAGCTGTAATAGGCTCACCAACATCTTTCTGTGTTTCCAATACTTCCTG
>NW_008582396.1:0-23571 GCF_000691845.1 Merops nubicus | reverse complement strand
TTTTTTTTTTGGTTTGCTTTTTATTTCTTTTGAAGAATGTACCACATGGCTATCCCTGACTCTTCTGTACTTGTGGTAGGATTTCTGAAATCACTGTTGCATCTAACAAACCCCCTTCAATCCCAGCAGTGGCTTAAATGAAAGCAGAATCAGGTCATCACAGAAGACTTCTGAAAATCTCAAGCTGATCCATGCTATTCCCTCATTTAGGTCATGAGAGCTTAGTTTTACCAGGTAATGAACTAACACTCTTAAGAACACAGATTTTTCTGGCTGAAGAAGAATGCAAGAGGGAACTTTAACACCATGCTGATGGTCCTGAGGAGGGACTTCTACAGAGGTCAGTGGAAAGCCTGTCACTGACTTTAGTAGTCCAAAGAAAGCAGGTTTTCCATACTAATGACAAACTCCAAAGCTGCCCTCTCCCACCCTGCCCATCCTTGCTCCTCCTCTGTGTATGGCCAGCTCCACAGTCAACCCAAACCCCCCAGCAGAAGCACCATCATCCCTGTGCACTTCAACAAGTCACATCTAACACAGCAACAGAAGGTGGAAGGTCATAATGTCTTTTCATCTCACAGAACTAAACAGCAATAAAGCAATATAATTGGTATAGAATCATAGAATCCTTTAGGTTGGAAGGGACCTCCAAGATCATCAAGTCCAACCCTTGAGCCATTAGGGCTCTAAAGTCCTCTGCTAAAACAGATCAGAATCTGTCAGGGTTGGAAGGGACCACAAGGATCCCCCAGTTCCAACCCCTCTGCCATGAGCAGGGACACCTCCCACTAGATCAGGCTGCCCAGAGCCTCCTCCAGCCTGGCCTTAAAGACCCCCAGGGATGGGGCCTCAACCACCTCCCTGGTTGGACTTGATGATCTTAAAGGTCTCTTCCAACCTAAAGGATTCTATGATCAATACAAGTTCACCAGTGGGTTACTAGGAAGCAAAACCACAAGTGTGAAAACCATCCTCTTTCCTGCTTTCCAGCAAAACATCATTATCCTTCCACTACCTTCAGCTCCAAATATTATCTGCCAGTCTCCTTTTGCCCAGCTCCCACAGCAAAACTAACCTGTCTTGTGACCTTACTGCCAGGATTCAGCTGAATTAAATCTCCCTAGGAACTACCCAGCTGAGATGAAGAGCACTTTCAGGAGTTCTTGGAAAGCCAAAGAGCAGAGCTAAGAGGGATACAGCACTTCCAGCAACCACCAAAACCAGGAGAAGAACAGAACTACATCACACTGAGACTGTGAGACTTGACAAGACTGTATTTAAATGAGGGTGAGAAAGAGCCACGGTGGCACATTCAGCTCTTTGTTTCCCTTTTGGAACCTACATTCTATAAACTACTTTTTTTTTCTCCTCATCTTTAGCTAATGCTTGATTGAAACTCATCTTATGCAAACCCATTCACTCACCCACAGCTTCACAGCACAGCAGTTGTGTTGGAGCAACAAAAGTGGTTTTGCACAAGGTTTGTGGATATATCTGTCAGGGGGAGGAAAAATTCTTTTTAGACATATCCTGATGCATCATGGTGTTTATGCAGAAAATTTAAAACCAGTTGGTCAGAGAAAAATCTGATTTTTGCCCTGTTAGCACATGAGTGAGAGCTGACTCACGTTTTTATTATCTGAGTGGGTCTCATCTACCAGAACCATCATTTCCAGCACTCTTCTCTTGTACTTCTCACATCATCAGTTCTTCCTCTACGTTTCTCTCCTACACATATTTCAAGTAACAAGGACAAGGGAAGTGGGAACACCTTATTCATCTCAAAATAAAATAAATCTCAAAATAAAATAAATCACTGCAAAATAAAAATTTGGGGTTAAAATCTGAACAATCATTGCACCTCACAATTGCTTCATGCCAAGGAAGATACAAAGAGAATCCCTATCAGGCAAAAGCTGACACATTTTTAAGAGAACTCTTTGTTGAATTATTCTGAATAAAGCAAATTAAGAGGAACAGGCACAAATTTCTTTTCCTAGGGATGTTTTCACACAAACATTCATACACCTGAGACTTTTGCTGCGTGGGATAAGTAATCACAGAATCATAAACCTGGAAAATATCAGGAAAAATAAAAATCTCAATAGGAGGAAACTTGATTTTTTCAAAAAAACAAATCCAGTCCTTAAGATTTCAAAACATGAGGGGTTTTTGTTGTTGTTGTTTAGGGTTGGTTTGTTTGGTTTGGGTATTTTTCCCTTTGTTTTAAAGCAGGTTTTCATTTACTGGTTTTAGTTGAAAGTGTTATGAAAAAAAAAAACTATCTTGATGTTGTCTCAGAAATCCAGCCCCAACCTGTGTATGCAATAAATTAGACACGGCAGACTGCTCTCAGGGGACTAGAATGCTGATTTCTGGACCAGAAAAGTTAAACTTTTTGATTCTTATCTATTTGAGGCTCTCCCATCACTTGCTAGTAGTCTCGCTTTTCACCTCCAGAGCCTTCAGTTTAAATCCTGGCTTAGATCATGGTGAAAAGGACTTTGGTGGTTTGCATCCTAGTGGACTTCTGTCAACATTGCAAAACCACCACACAATCCTGCACAACTGGAAGGTTTTGCCCAAAAGAAAGCCTGGACTGGAATACCAGAGGTCATGACAACTCCAGACAGAAATCCAACCTTATAGCTACGTGTAGAATTTTACACAGCACCTGACAAAAAGAAGTCCAGGGACAAGCAATATAAATTACCTGTTGTCTTAACAGAGATGTATTTATTGTTTGTCTGAACTCCAAGTTTTTGAATCAGTACCTCCACATGTTATTCCAAAAAATCTGATGAGAACCTCAGAACGAGCAATGATGAGAAACCAGACACTGTATCTTAAATTAAATTAAATGGACAGCAATATGCTTTACCAAGAAAATAGCTACTAGGGAAATGATTTCTTGTACAAAAATATTTCAGTATGATGGTTGATGAGAAAGGTTGATACTGCTGGCCTCAAGGGAAATCCAGAAAACAAGGGAAGGCAGAGATAAATGGTAAGTTTTGGATCAGAGTATGGATTTTGCGTTTACCATACTAAAAAAACCCCAAAGCCTGAAGTAAAACAAACAAAAAAAGGCAAATAATATCTTCCTCACCTTTTGCTCCCATTGGTCTCCTTTTTTCTCCTTCAGTCACACAAAAATTTCATTCTCAGGTGCTCTGTAGATACATAGGCACAAAATGAAGTAGGAACACTCTCAGATACAGGCAAATGCTAAGCACCAAATCTCAGCTTTCAGTAGATTGCCAGAACAATTGATTTTTTTTCCCTCTTTTTTATTTCTTTTTTCATTTTTTTTCTGTTGTCACAGTTGCAATAGGTGGTTTGTATTTTGGAGGACCACATATACTACTATAAAATTTGTTCTCCTGAATTAGTGGTCTGCCTTAAGCAAGCCTGAAGTCATGTGAAACGTTCCACATATCTCAGCAGAACATCACACATGGAGAAAAAGGAAGATGCTGGAGTGACCTGAACCATCCTAAAAAGTGGATCCCCACTCCAATGCTCCAGTAAAATTTCCTAAAAACAAGGCAACAACAAAAGCAACACATGAGAACTACAGCACTGAGTTTATCTTTCGTTTGCAAATGTAAACTTCAAACAGCTAATTCTCTGATGCTATCACAGGTTTATCTATACATAGATTTCTGAAGAATTCAAGTTCATGAGAACTTTCCCATACAGTGAAATCTATTGCATAATACAGAAACCTACAATAGTTTTCATCTGCCCATTTAATTGCACAATATTAATATCTAAGGCTATAGGAAAATATCAGTGGTGGAGATGGACCAAAATCCCATTCTCCAAGCTCCTTGTAAAGGGGCCATTAGTTCTGATGGTGCAAAAAGAATTAAAATCTTTACTCAAAGGTAAAGTCACAGGGAAATACTAGAATAAAAGCTAAAGACCTGACAGAAAAAGGAAACCATTCAAAAGCAGCAAGGAAAAATGCCACACAGGGTCCTCACTCGAGTGACTAGGAGGGAAAATAAGTACAATGGGAAAACAACCTCTCCAGAGCTAGAAAAGTGTGCAAGCAAATCAGAAACAAAGAAATACCCTCAAAATATCTGCATTAAGGACTTAAATTTTTTCTGAAAATGATCTAACAGCTCATGGGCTTCATTACCTTAGAGGAGAGGGCAATCAAAATGTATGTGGGGACTAAATCTGGCATATAGACAAGAGGTGGTAGGTTGGTTCACATAAGATATCTCAAGCTCTAGCACCTTCAAGGGATGCCCTACACAGATTTGTCCAGAGATTTCAGCTTCTTCTGAAAGGCTAAAATTTTTTACCATCTAAACTATCAGTTAGTTTGATGTGGGTGAGCAACTGGATGGTTGCTGATAATTTTTTGTAGCATGATTGGATCAGTTTAGAGGGGAACAACAGAGGACTATAAATGATTGGTGATTAAGATATCACAGATATACTTACCAGTAAGGTTTATGACATTGAATTTTGCTGATATCCAACTACGTGTCAGCTGAGAACAGGTAAAACTGTCCAAATTCTCAGCAACAAGATTAATAAATTTATGAAAACGGTGAAATAACAATTAATGTAAATGTAAAAAAAAAGTTAAACCCCTACATTATTCTATTTTAAAATGGGAATAAAAGAAAGCACAGCATGGCAAACAAGTAAAATGTCCTTACAACCAAAGGCTCCTAAAAGCACAGCTTAAGAGTCTGAATCTACACAGGCCTCATGCTGTAATGCCTCCAAGGAGACCATTGGCCCCACCAGCAAGCTCCTGTTCCTCTGTTCACACCCCTGTTTTAAAGCATCTATTTTGGGATTAAAATTTATCAGAAGTCTTGATTCTTTTTGAGCATTAAATTACTCATAGTGACTGTCACTGCAAGAATATAAATTACCAGGATAGGATTTCTGGACCAAATTTAAATCCAGACAAATGAGAGCTTGGTGAGGACCTATATGCACTTTTGGTTTGATATATCTTTGTTATTGCCAATGTCTTGCCAGGCTGTCATTTTCAGCTTGGAAGTAGATGCATTTCAGTGACTGTAAAATGTTCTTGAGCATGTTCAGGATCTTCAACAATCTGAAGCACACAGGTCCTAGATGTGTAATTGAATTGGCTTTGTAAACTTACTTCTCCTTGGTGCCCATTAAAGTCCATCTTGCTAGAACAGCCTGCTTCCAAATGCAGTATAAATGTGCATCCAATGGCAATTATCAGCTAGTAAGTTTAAAAACAGAGAGTGTACTTTCTCACAGAACACATCATCAAATTGCAGACCTCACTGATACAGGATGTTTTGGGACTGAGATAAAAAAGACTTCACATAAATCCAAGGACAATACATCTTTCAGCAGCTGTTAAAACCAGTAGCCCAGGCTGAATCTCTGGATGAGAAAATAGTCATGCCCCTAACAGCTGGAACCTGGGAGGACACTGTGGGAAAATACAGTGCTACAACTGGCACCCCATGAATGCCCAGGCTGGAGAAAATGCTGGGCCAGGACATTCGTTGTGACTCAGCATGGAAATCATGACAGCTACAAAGAGTCTCCAGTGAGAGATCCTTGCATAAACAGTAAGGATAACCAACACAAGATTTTAAACTAAATAACTTTAGAGAAGCAAAAAGAGAAGTAAAATGCAATTTCAAGGGGATCCCTATTCACAGGCACGTGGCTTTTCCTCCTGTGATGTTCAGGAGCAAGCCAATAATCAGAAGGGCAGCAAGTAGTGGTGTGGAAGTAGAAACTGCAGCCTCTCTCCATCCTTAGTTGTCAGGGAAATGCTAAGCTTTATGCCCTTCAACCTGAGGAAGGGCCATTGCATGTGTGGAGCTTTGTTTTCAAGTCAGGAGAGGTTATAACAGACTTTACAATGAGCCCCACCACTGCAGAATCATGGAATCACTTGGGTTGGAAGAGACCTTTAACATCATCAAGTCCAGTTCTTAACCCAGCACTGCCAGGCCACCACCAAACCATGTCCCTAGGTATGATTGGCTGCCTACTCCACAGCTACTACACCCATTGAAAGAGTTATCTTAAAAAATAAATATATATATAAATGAGAACTAATTGACTTTTCCTTCCCCTTGCTTACCAGCCACACCTCCAGCTACAGTCAGTAAGAAGAAATGGGATTGAGACTACCTGGGTTTTCTGAGCAGTCTCTTTCACTACTGAGATGGACAGCAAGTGATTTCACAGGACATGGGACAGGTGAAGGAGAAACTCAGCGCTGATGATCCTTGATTTAGCTTCAGAAAGAGTCTCCTTGAGGATAAATGCAGCAAAGATGTGTTCCAAGGTGCATCAAGATAGGTCTGTGTATCTCTCAACAATGCTATAGAGGAGAACATGCCACGTCTGCAGTATTGGAAAGAAATCATGTTAGAGATGACAGGCAATGAAGTCTGGATCTGCAAATAAAATCACTCAGATAAATACGCCGTCCTACTTCTTCAAAACCATTTTTCTAGTAAATCAACTCCCTGGGCTGTTTCCTGATGTGACATCATGGCTCTTTCAGACTCAGTGGCAAAAATGGCAGAAATGGCTTAACGGTTGGACTTGATGATCTTAAAGGTCCCTTCCAACCTAAAGGATTCTAAGATTCTATGAAAAAGCTATAAGATGTAACTCCACAGAAACCATTTCAGTGTCGACTGGACGTTGAAATGTCAACTTAGACAAACAATTCCCATTTCCCAGGCTTCCCTCCCAACGATAAGGACGTCGGAACGAGCAGGACGGGGAGGAACTGGAGACTTGGGTTTGTCCTTCTGCAATTACAGGGACGAATTTAGATGAAACCATTCTGCTGCCTGTGGCTTTAATGAAGACCACGCCTCGCCTAATCAAAAAAAAAAAACCCAAAAAGTATATATTTGAGAACCCAAAATATCTTGGTTTAATGACGCACGCAGGCAGAAGCTGGGAAACTTCCTGGCTGCACAGCCTCAGTGCACCTGTGCAGCAGCTGGGTTCAATCTCTCCAGGATCTCTGTTTCAGAACTCTCTGCCAGATTTTTAGGCTGGAAACTGAAGAGTGCCCCACCCAGCCATGCTCCAGTCCACAAACTACTTCTTACATTTCAGTGAGGGTAGAACAATTGTATTCTGTGGGTTAAAGAAATCCAGGGATGATTTATGTGTTGTTAGGAGTTTAAAGAGAAGAAATGAAAACAGGCAAGTTCATCTGACAAGAAAACCATCTCCCCAGTTGGTCCAATGCAGCAAACAGGACGTCTAAACTTAGTGATAAATGTGATTGATATTTGTGTTAGATTCTTTACATAACAGAGGCATACAAACAGGATTCTGATCAACATCTTCAGTTTCACAAGAAATAAGAGCTGTACTTTCTCCCTGTGTTTCAACAGTTACATATCTCAACAGTCTGCAGCAAGATAGACATTTAGACATAAAACATCAGATACTCTGCCCAGGGGCCAAGCACAAATAACTATCAGCCCAAAGGCAGCACAGTACATAAGTGAGGCTCTGAAGCCATTACCAAACCTGAAGGCAATATCAAACCCATCAGATCACACCCGAAGCATCTAGAGGAAAGGGTCTGGATGTGACAAGACCACCTCGGCACCACTGCTTCATCATGAAGATGAGCAGAGTTCTCCTTCAAACCCACAGAAGGCAGATTTCTCAGACAAGACCACAAAAGTGAGTCTCAGACTCTCATGAAACTCCACTCTTCATATGGCTGAAGGTTGGACACTCTCCTTGAGACACTGCCTGTTCTCCTTTCTATTTTTAAAGCCATCCAGCTAGCATTGAAGATCAATACACTGAAAAGCAAAACAGAATAAAATTAACAATAATTACTACTGAGAAAATAAACCTTCCTTCACATTGTGATGAAACAGTCACAACAGCCATCTGGAGAAGTTTCCACAAAGAGTGAATCTAATGTAGTGACACTTTCTACTGATTCAGGTCCTAATGCCTCCTATGCCCTAGGAGAGCATCTCAATACTACTCAGCAACGTTCTGCCTTATGTAATTGCTGGAGGATTTTCTTTCTTGACCTCCCCTTTCCATCAGCTACAGATTAACATCCTATCTCAAAAGATATCTGATATGATATGAAGCTGCTCCTCAGGAGAGGCTGATGAAAACTTCTCCCACAAGCCTTCCCATCCCAGTGACTATTTCCAGGGGTGACATCCACCCAGGGGTGAGACCCTGGATTGTGTTCCTTGCTCTGGGGCCTAATTATTTGTGACCTGAAGAGCCACTGCAACCACAGAAATAAAGAATCCTTCAGTCCTGTGACCAGGACCTAGCTCTGGGAGATCTGCTTTAGACCAAGCAGGTCATTCAAGGCTGGATGAAGTGGGAACTCTGGCTTTTCATTTTAATGAGCCACAGGGAGTGAAACCAGCTGCTGTTGACCTGAAGCAAGTGGGTTTTTTTCTGAAAGTTTTGCTGAACTGGAAAATCAACTTTTCACAAAGGCCCTAATCAACACAGGCTTTCATGTTAAATACAGATGGATTAAAAACCCTTATTCAACATTAATATTTTTTTTCCTTAGAAATACTATGATTTTCTTCCTTTGTTCCACTTTTCTCCTGCAATTATCTTTGCCTACAATAAACTAAGAGTTTGAGTTTAGACACTTCAAGGTGCAGAGTGAGTCTCCTAATCCCACAGAGCAGTCAATCTATGGAAATGGGAAAACTTTCTCATTTTATAGATTTATCAATGCGTTTTAGTCACAAAAGAAGGATCTCTGCATCTAATTTCATGCTAAAAGGAAAAGCAGCTTACCAGAAATGGATATTAATAGAAAAATTGCCCTAAAAAGAATGGAATGCCAACACACTGAGTCACTTCTACTTCTCCTGTCACCATATTTTTCTTTCCCATGTTCACCTCAGCCAGCTGTTAGATTGTCCCAGTTCATCTTTATTTAACAGCTTGGTGGTCCTCTGGAGCAGACACCTAACGGGTGGATGGTGGAGATGTGCAAGTACATTCAGACTCTAGACTTTGTTTATTTGTGGTTTAGCTTTGTTAAGAGCTTCAAAGCAAAAGTTAGCACGTTTTCTAACACGACTTCTTTAACAGCATGCTCTGCAGAAATTCCTAGGAAGTCATTTCACCACAGCCTTATGCAAATCTCCTTTTTAAATGTCAGCCCATCCTTCTACTCACCCACGCTTTCCAGAAACACCTACAGATTTTGACAGATAGAACCTTAGGTGCTTGTTTTCTTTAATCACACGTATGAACTCTATATTACCATGTTATTTGTTGGTTATTTATCTTAACAATACCCTTGAATGTTTAAGAAGTGTTATTAATTTTGCATCTGTGAAGTAGTAGGCACAGAGATGTGAAGGACCAGATACTCCCCTCCTTACCCACCAACCCCATGATAAAAGGCAAAGTCTGAACATAACCACCTCATGTTCTTGAGGGGAAATTTTAGACTCTCAAAACCTGAGTACATCTCCAACAAACACATTGCCTAGGCAAAAATTTCATCAGTAAAAAAAAAAAAATATATATATATTAAAGCCCTTAAAAGTTTTTCCACTGTGCTTGCACAGAACTGCAACCTCCTCACCAGAAAAGGGAGTCTTTATTCTCATCTCATGCAAAAGCCAATTTGGCAAGTACAAATTAGGAGGAGTCTAAAGGAGGAGGAGTCTAAAATTTTAGGCCTAAAATCCCTGATGGAATCTGAGCATAGCCCAAAACTTGATTCCTATGCTGAGTTCAATACCAAACACAACAGGCTGTTTTTAACCTCTAGAGAAAACATTCACCTTTGGTAAACCCTCCAAAGTGGACCCTTATTAACTTAGCAAGTTAGAACCACCTGAACAAAGCTTTAGATTAAATCTTTAGATTAAATCCATCTTCAAAACAAAACACTACAGAGGTGATTTCTAAATGTGACAAACTTCAGAGCAGATTCCAGCACAAAACCAGCCAAGTCCAATCTCAGAGGGGCATTCAGAGAGGAGCAATGGTGACCTTCCCACAGAACACTGCCAACACGCAGGGGCACATTACTTGCCCTGAGTTAACAACTATTTCTGGGAGAAACTCCCAGTAAATTTTGCAACAGAAAGCCTTAAATATCACAACTCTGTCTTCTGCACTCCCACCATAAATAAAAAGTATTCACTTGATGTACCTCAGGCTCCACCTATACTATTAGCCACCGAGGAACTTGTGTGTTCATTATGCTCTTCTCAAGTACAACAGAAATCCACTGCAAAAGCATTTTGATTTCAAGCTTATAATGCAAAGGAGGCAATGATATATTAGTAAAAATGGGACTGGAGCATTCAAAGGCAAGCTGAAGTGCATTCCCAGTGTTGGAGGCCCAGCTACTACTGTGGCACATTTAGCTGTGTTCACCTGACTCACTCCAGTTTATATTATCATGCAAAACTTTGCAAAGGGGCTTCAGAGAGGTTGAACATATGGTCCCATTTTGGTCTAATAGTATAGAATAAAAATAGGAGAATAAAAAGCAATTGAAAGGAAAATGCAAAGGGAGGAACTCCTTTACTAACACCTCTGCCTTACCTACATCTTCTAAACTGAGCTAAAGTGACTCTTAAATGGAGACATAGGTTCTACCTCCTGTAGTTTTAGCTGACCAGGAGACACCAGCACTGTTTGGGAAGAGCTGAGATGGGGCAATGACTGCTCTGAGCCCCAGCTTTGGGCACAGAGAAAGCCTTGTCCCAGAGAAGAGCAGAAAAGAATCAAAAGCTGCCAGCTTCAGACAGTTGAAGGCTGCGTTATCCAGAGAATTCAGGCACTGTAGGGGTGGAGGCGTAGGCAAGATGGATCCTCTGGCCACAGGAAGGTGTAATAGCATGTGTTGGTGACCCAATATACTTGCCATCGTGCTGTTCCTTTCCAAAACAGGAAACACAACTCTTGTAGAAAATTACTGCCAGCCTGAAGATTATATGCATCTCCTCGGGCAATTACATTCGGTACTGGGAAATCTTGATTTGCATTAAGAAGAGCAGATCACTTTGGTCAAGCCCTTCGTCCTGCCAGCAGTGACAGATCTCCTTTCCCCTCAGCTGCCAGCCTTGCTCCCAGCACTCCAGCTCCTCCTCACGCCGTAGGTTCAGCCGGGACGGGTGTCCCTGGGACTGGCAACCACCAGCCCCTACCGTCGTGCTTCCCATGCAGCTGCTCCTGACTCCAGGCCTCTCCACAGCACCCAGCCTTCAATCAAAACAAATTGTTTGTTTCTCTCTGACCACAAGAAGAAGTCTGGTTTCATTGTTTGCTTTGGCTATGTCGCCCGAGTCAAAACATGCTCTAATGCTAGGAACTCCACTCAACCCTCCCCAGCTCCAGCCATACGGATGCAGTTTACGGTTCTGACTGACAAAGCAAAATAATTCACAACCACTTTTGAGGCCGTGGCGCTCGCCAAGGAGCCCTTCTGTGCATGCCTCACTCACACACTGAGCTCCTACGTGGCCGTGGAGGTGAAGATCCCCACTGAAGGGCTCCGAGGGGTGGCGTGAGAAAGGGTTTCCAAGGATAGCATACAACGTAGGGAGAGTCGATGCAGCTTGGGAATGGAAAGCCACCCTGCCAGCAGAGCATGGAGTTCCACCAGCACAAGTTCACACTGCTGCCAGCACCCAAGCCACCTTGGCTTACCCTAGGCTGCACTGCAGGGCAGGGGTACATTCCCAAGGGATGCTTTCACTCCTCTGACAGCAGGCTGGGCACAGAAAGATGAGTAATGTTTGGATATTTTATTCTCCAACTTCACGGTCCTGCTGGCTGCTGGAGTAGCTCTCCCGGATCCTCCTCATTCCTCATGCTCTGCTCACTAATGTCACTGCCTCTGTCCTCCACAGTCCTCAGCTCCCTGGCACATCATCTCCTTGTAAAACACAACCATCAGCAGAAACTTGCCATGAGCCTCAGCGTGGGCCCAATCTCACAGCAAACGAGGGATTTACTGGACTGGGACAAATCTGTAAATTTACCACCCCCATCCCCCAACTTTTGTATTATCTAGTGGTACATCAAGATCGTCACACGGTCTGAAAGAGGGTAACATAATGGGGTTTCCTGAGAGTGGGAGGGACTGGAGCCAGTCACCCAGGAGGTCCCATCCCTTCCCATGCTCTTCTTTTCTTTGCATGCTCCCTTCCTGCTGCCACACATCTAAATTTAGGCTGTAAACGAATTTTAACTGTAAGAGGCATGGGGTTGACTCTTTTGAGTGTTTGACAGAGTGTAGGAGCAGGGTAACTAAAACACAAACGCTTATGTAAATTCATCTTTGATTTTGCAATCAATTTAGTTCACTAATTTGTTGCAGGGACTGGCTGAAGTAACGTGCCAGAATTTTTACTGCTTCTCTGCCATAAAACTGACAGGCGTAGGTTTTCTGTTTTTGTTTTTACTTCCTTTCAAGTGTAATAACTTCCCTTTTCATAAAATGCCAACGTATTCTTCTAAAACTGTCAGGCTGCCATCAACCTGGTCATGATCCACTGCCAGGCCATAGCCAGACAAGATGAGTTACAAGGTAATGTTTTCCCTGCCAAACAATACAAAGATATTGGCACCTTTCTCACGGCTGCAAATCAGCTCGAAAGGCCACAGAAATCAGAAACCCAAGAATCACTTCTTCCTCTTTTTGGTGTTTGCCTTGCAAAGAAAGTGGCGTTCTACAAGGAATCTAATGTTTTCATTAATAGCACACTGGCTTCTTCACTTTCTCCAAGCCTTTTCCTCCACAAAAGTCCTGGATATGATTTTAATGAAATTGAGGATACCCTCGTTCCCTCCAAGTTACACACTGGATTCCTGAAGACTGGTTTCAAGGAAATGCTACTCCCCAGATGAAATACAAAGCAGCTGCACAACTTTGGCAGGGAAGACTGCACAAATGCCACCAGAAAGTGAATCACTGTCTCAGCCTAAAGGGGAGGGTATCAATATTCCCATTCAGGAAGGCCATGCAGCAGTGGAGACCATCCCTTACATGATGCAGAAAAAATCAGTACAGAAAGCCACAGAACTGGAGTATTGACCCCCCTTTTGTTTTTTCCCATATGACTGATACTGAAAACAAGGCTTTTCAAAGTCTGTCAGCTGGTAAATGAATACATCAGCACAGAGTTTTAAGACAGATCTTTAGAGCAGTGGTAGTTTCAAGTGATTTCTGACGCTGCAGGTACGTTCTTTGCTGCTACAGTCCCTCTAAATTCCTCTTGCTTTTACGAGATGTCTGTGAATGGTACTGAACTTCCACCCCCTACCTCCACCCCTCATGTGGGATTTCCAAGGAGGGCATCAGCCTCTCAATTTCATTGAAAAGGCACCAAGAACCATGATGGAAACAGTTGTCTCCATGCAGTACTTTCTATGCCTCTGCCCCCTACTAAGTGCAGAAGGAGCAGCTTTGCACATGCAAAGAACAGGTAGGGACTGCAAGAAAACCCAGTTAGAGCTGCTGGGAGAAATTCCTTCTTTTTTTAGCAATTTTAATTGTATGACCATAAGGTATACAGGCAACATTAGTGCATCAACCCTTCCTCAGACCAATTTACTGAGCAGCATGGTACTCAGGGTTGCCAAGCTGAGAAAATTAGTGTGGACTCTGACTGGAGTCAAGCTGGTTTTCATTTAGCCTACATAGCACCACCAGTAGCAGAGATTCCTGGAGCCAAACTCTGCCCTCAACTCAATGTAGACAACTCCCTGTTCCCAATAAGGTGGAATAAGGGCAAATCAAAGGCAGGATTTGCATCCACAGTATCAGTACAGTTAACAACGCCAAGGCTTATTCCAAAACTGCTTGCAGCAATCAAAGTAGTACAAATTAATTTCTTTCCCCACAGCAAACACACAGGGATATGTTATCATGTGCTTGCTGATAACGGTGTGTTATAGAGCAGTAATGCTGTGGAGGAAAGGTGAAAATTTTTCTGAATGACTGTTCAAAGTAGAAATGCCCTCTGCCAAGCACTGGGTTAACTAATACACTATTGATATTTATTGATATCATTGATAATTACTTTCTATTAGAACAAATATGCACACGTACGTGGTACTTATAAAAATGCCCATGCAACAAGCATATTACACATACAGGTCACACCCATCTTTTTTTAAAACTTGGACTGTCACTGGAACCTAGTCAGCTTGGGGCTTTACACAAACTATTTAGCTGTAGACACTGGCTATTTCATAAAGGATTTGGGCAAGGTATTATCTGTGGTAAACTTGAATAAGAATTTACAGCAGTAGGTCACAACTCCCCAGATGGGTGAGGGTACAAAACTCTCGTCTTCACAACTAGTGTTTGCATCCTTTAATACAACACAAGGTATCCTTGGAAAGGTGTTGTTTGCAGCCACGTTAGAAATCACAAACCCCAAAGCCTGCCCTGTTAGAGAGCTGGTTGCTGAATATCAAACACAGAATTTTATGGCGTGAAGTTTGAGACGACCGTGCAGAAGATGATAGTAAAACTTTTGCAATGCTACAGCTCAGTTGTTCCGGAAGCATGAAAAGAATGATTAAAGAAAATGACAAAAGAGAAAGGTGAGACAGCTCACTGAAAGCATGAAGGGATTTGGGAGTTTGTCTAGTTCTGCTAAGGAAGCCAAATGAACCACTCAGGGAAAACGATATCGGGTGAGGAAAGGAAACCAGAGGAACACACAATTTACACACCGTCTAGATAAGAGATATTTACCTTCAGATAACTTTCAATCCAACTACTGAAATCAAGTATTTCCGCTCTCTGAAACTCTTGTGACTTAGACCAACATCTTAATAGCTCTAATCCATGTTGCTGACAATAAAAAAAATAAAATCAAACAGAGCTTGAGGTACTTTACACCCCAACTTCATCTGTTACTGCTACACAGCAAGGCACATTCAGTGAGGAAGTCCTCAGCAGTCCTCTGACTGCAGAGCACTCCAAAGTAGTCCTTTTTTTTTTCTTGCTTAGTATCTATTTCATTTGAAATGTTTAACTAGAAAATGGGATTATATTAAAAACAAATTGCCAGGGAGAACTGCACTTCGGCTGCACTCCAGAGCTCAGTGCAAAATATTAGACATGCAAGTTATGATGGTGGAGAAACCAAATTTCCACTCTTAAATTTATATAGTATAATTAGTCACAAATCTGCTCTGAAGAATATTTTAAAAAGTTTTAGTGGTCAAGCAGCACCTTCCTTTCTGATGACATAATGCTATTCTTTACATCAGATCCAACCTCAATAGTTGCTTTTGATATTAAAGTGGAGTCTAGTAGTATGAAAGAATATTAAAAACCCATACAAAATTTAATTTTATATGCTTTTCAAGGCATCCTTAAAACGTGGTAAAGGTTGTCTTGGTGTTACTGGAATCCAGCTTCTTTGCTGATACATGAAAAGCAACTACATACTAGCCTAATACTTGCCAGTGAATCATGTAAAACAAATGAAAATATACCCAGTGGATCTCAGTTGGTCAGGAATCAGCACAAGAATCGTTCTCTTCTTGATCTCTGTGCTGGTTTCCACAAAATATTCTAGCACAAGCCCAAAGAACTCAGGAGGACAACCCCCCCTTTTGCACATCGAGGTGTAGCCCCATGGTTTTTGGACAGAAACGTGTGGAAAGGTGTGGGACAGAGGTAAAGAGAAAAGTCTGAAGGGTTTGTCCTATCAATGAGCTCGTTGTCCCTCATAGGTGAAACCTCACCTAGAGGAACCACTGCCTTTGTGCCAAAGCTCTAACACCACACAAAATAAAGGACTGGCCTAATTACCTTTATAAAAGACTGACCTAACTCCTCATAAGGAAAGGACTCATTCTTCTTAGAAGCACCATATGCTGTTGGAGGTATGGGTGGTGCAACCAAGATTTATGTGCTGTATGCACACACAAGATAAATTTGGTTCTTGCATCAGAGAACTTCCAGTTAAAGAGGTCAAGAGAGAAGACGTGGGTGTAGGCAGACAAGGAAAGGGCAAAGGAGGAGAACAGCCTTTTGAAAATACCTGCAACAGGCTGTAGAGAACACTCTCTTTGCAGACATTCCTGCAGAGCACAGGTCTGAGGAAGATTCTGAAGGAAAATAACCTAATGTGATTTTGTAGGACTATAGAGAAGTCCTCTGACATACAAAGAGCAGCAGCAGAAGGGAAGTTTGACGTGTTCAGCGTCTGGCAATGCACCATTTTTATTAGTCTTGACTAAAATAGCTCATGAAATGTCACCGAAGTACCTTGAGCATGGAGTGATATTTTGAAATGAAATTTATTTGTTTTGACACTTCAGCATTTACTATTTACATGCTCTTTAGCACTAATGTTGAACAAACCTTGCTGAATTTCAGCAGGCAGGGCTTTGCTAACACTCTAAAACTTCACACTTCCTCAGAAATGCCTTCAGCATGCAATTTGGGTGACAGCCAGGCATGAAAAGTCATCTCTGACTGGGAAGTATTAAAAGATGGGATGGATTTTGGATGGAGAATACTTAAGTTCTGTTATCTCTCATGAAAATACAGCAAACATGAGTAGTAGATGGTGTGCCCCAGGGAAAAGACTGACACGAGTTCATTGCCTCATCAACATTTCTTTCATTGATGCACTCTCATAGCACACTGGTGAGTGAAATAGTCCCAGTGCTTTGAGTCACATCCACACACCCATTCCAACTAAAGCTGTATTTGACATATTTGCTTCAAAGAAGAAACAGTTCCATAGTAATCCCACAGTCTCCCTCAGCCCCAGGCACCCCACCACTGGGAGGAGATCACTTTCTGCAACATCAGTGAGTGAAAAAAGCCTAAATGCTACTTGAAATATTTAGCTAGTAGCTTGTGAAAAAGCAGTTTACCTTGAAGATGTGTCCTGCTCCCTCCCTGTGCTCTGTCAGAGCTCTCAGCAACACAGTGTTGACTCTCTCCAGCTCCACGAGGAGATGGCACAACCACCTTCTGCCCTGTTTTGCTTCAAAGAGGAAAGAAAAAGAACAGAATATAGGAAAAGCAAAACAGGGCACAGCATCAGCACTGTCCTTTTCATTCCTGCAGCTGACCAAGAGTGAGGATGAGCTTTACAGGCCCAGAAATAAATGATGAAATGTTGCTTGTTCCTCCTTCCTGGGGGTTGAAAACATGACTAGATTCTAGGAATGGAACCAAAAGGAGAGGGAAAGTGTTCTCACTACTGTGTGCCTTCCTTGCATTCTTTCCCAGCATTCATGGGACAGGAAAAAAAGCCAGAATAAAGTGTCTGCCCTGCCACACCTGGTCATTATTAATTACATAGTTAATCAAACAGACAAGGCCCCACAACCTAATTTCAGCAGAAACTTAGAAAGAAATTGGGGTTTTTTTTTTAACTGTTGATCTCCCACTTCTTTGTATATGTGGGTAATCAGAAGCTGTCATTTCCAGACTGCATGGACAGGCAAAAGCCAGACCTGACATATTGAACTGGGGAGGAGGAAAGATGAGGTTGGTGGTGAATGGCAGCAGCCAGTTAAGAGCTAAACACCTGTCATGTTAAACAGAAAGAAACCTGCTGTCTACCGAAACTCTCCTGAGCTGAGGCTGACCCCACCCACAGAGAGCTTGAATTACAGGATATTTGTTACAACAAACAGAAAAATACTAGGGAACTCAAGCCAGAAGTCAGGCTGGGCAGTGAGCTGCAGCTCTCTCCCCAAGGTGACAACCTTTCCCCCAGTGCAAAGAGCAGCCCTGCCAAGGAAGAATTTGTTATTTGTGTAGCCAACCTCCTTTTCCTCCCTTGGCTCCAAGGCTGGGAGGAAGGCACTTGTCCTGCTGCTTGTGGGAAGTGCCACCTGCTCCTCATGCAGGGAACTGGGAAGAAAATGTTTTGCATGAAGTGCAGAGATTCTTTAGAATTCTTCAAAAAAGAGGGGAAGAAACTCTCTGCAATATAGATAAAGAGTCAGTGTCCAGTGGCAGAGGGAAGCAAGGAACGTCCTTGCTCCTTTGCTGTCCTTCACTTTCAAGACAAGGGAATTATAGCAGTGCTGCCACTGTTTGTGCAAGGTGAAAAAGCTCTTCTTACCATCCTGAGTCTCTGAATGATCACCTGGAGAAGGCTTCCCAAAGGTCCTTGCCAGAAGAAGGTGGGGCACTTGGGGCTCCACACGCACCCAGGGCTGTTCCAAGGTGGCAAGAAGCAGGACTGCCCTCACCCTTGGAATTTAACCTGTCCTCTGCCATGCTTGGTGGCCAGCTGCTGGGAGAGGATGGCCACAATACTGTTACAACAGACAAACAGACTGACAGCACCAGAAGTATTACAGCATGGCAAAAGCAGCAGGAAAATGGAAGGTGCTCTGTGATTATTGGGCATGAGATGGGTGAGAAAACAGATCCCAGCTCATGAAACCACTACATCAAAGGTGCCAGCTCAGACCAAACCACTGCCTGACCTGGTAACCTGCCTCTGATGGTAGCCAGCAGCAGATATCCAGGGTAGGTATATTGAGATACATGCCAAGAATAAAACAACCCTCCATGAGATGCTCCTCTCTTGCTTCCAGCAATCCTGAGTGTTACAGGGGGAATGTAGAAACAATCAGATCATAATTTTGTGGGTGTGCTTCACAGACCTGTGCAAATCACCTTGCTCCTCTGCCTACCCTGGCTGCCCTCCTTCCCCCAACCCTTTTTTCTGATCTTTAGACTCAAGCACCCCTGGATGCTTCTTGGATGGCCCTCAACACAGTCTACAGAAAAAAAAACCTGTAGATTAAATCCCATCCTCATCTAGAAAATTCAAATTAAAAAAAAAAGAAGGAACAACTCACGTTCTGCTTCAGTATGCTAAAAAAGAGGGGTAGCAGATAAAACCCCTCACCATTTAATCCCTCCCCATTATTTTTGCTGCCAGAAAAACCAAAGGAACTGAAAACAAATTTTTTTGGCCACTTTTTTTCCCCTTTCCATACGACATCAGAGGTGTAGAACAAATTCAGAACATCAGCTGCAACACAGCAGATACAACCTAAGAGCTCCTGCTGCATTGACAAGAATGAAACAATCTGATGATCCATTAGAGAATAAGCACAGAGGATTTGAGTGGCCTGTCGTTGCTTTCCATGTACAAATTAAAAGTGCTCTAATTATTTTCATCTTCTTAATTACAGAGAAACCAGAATTTTATTTGAAGGCATAGTTTTAGGAAGCAATGGCAAGTAGAAGCCACAGCCTTAGCCTCAACTACTTGCTTCCCAATGTATTTGGATACCATTAGGATACCATCATCAAAAGTGCAGCTGAAGGGCTGAACAGCTATAATAGAGGGGAAAATTTGGCCTGGTCTCTAAAATCAGGCTAAAAGGATAGTTAGAGCCATATTAAGTACAACTATTTTTTTCTTTCTTTCTTTTCTTTTTTTTTCTTTCTTTTTTTTTCCCCCCCAAGGATCAAAATCATTCATTTCCTAGCTTAAAACACACTTTAAAATCTGATACCAAACAGCCTGGCCATAGCCCTGATACAAAATACAGTACTATAGATGACACACTGGGAAAAATAAAACACAATTAACATACCAGTGTTTGTGGCTGGACCACTGTACCATTACTGGCATTTTGCTTATGTAGTGATTCCATTGGTGTTTTGCATTACATGGCAAAACCATAGGTTCCCCTTCTAAGAAAAGAACTGCTTAATGTGCCAAATGGTACATCTGGAGAGAAGTGCTGCCAGCCTGCAGTGACCAAATGAAAAAAATCCAAATTAAAAAAAAAATATATATCTAAATGAATCCAATGCCTGCTGGCTGGGTTTCTAAAGGATGATGCTCCTCACAATATTCTGAGTGAGACTCATCATGGGCTAATGTATTGTCTAAAGCTTTCAGGCTGGCAAGCAGCTCTAATCCATTATTCTATGTTTTGGGGGGTTTTTCTTTTGGGAAATCCTGCAGCTTCAGGGAAGAGGACTGTGGTTTGGGTGAGATAAGGTGAGTGAATAGTGCTTTGCCTGAGCTTTTTCATTAAAATATTCTGCTGTCTTTCTGCTGTCAGAGACACTGTCAGGCACAGAATTTGTTTGATCTTTGAAAGAGTAATGGAAAATTAATTTTTTTTCCTTATAGTGTGGATTTAGTGCCATATGCCATTTAATTCAGCACATGCTTCAGAGAAAACAGGTAGAAAGGATCTATTAGATCATACATGGTCTATTATAACATGTTTTTCTGAAGTGTACTACACAACTACTGGATAAAATCTACTTGGCCCTTCCAAGCAGTGACTTTTGCTAATTCTTTGGAAGGTTCCTGCATAAACCAAGCTGCTACTGGGACTGGGATCCTTGCAGGGGGCACCTCTGTGCCCCTTGTCTGCTATTACAGGGCTCTGGGCAGCTAAAATCTCTGACTCCAAGTGGAGACCTGAGGTGTAACCTCAGGAAAAAAAAAATTCCCAAGCTTTTTAGACTCTGGAGGCACAATTTTGCACAGAATGCTACAAGCAGCAGCCAGATCTGCCACGATTTGACTCCAGAGATATAAGATATAACCTCTATTAGTAAAAGTGACCTAACGGATGTTGTGGAAGAAGCTCCTGCAGCAAGACACACAAGAAATTCATGATAGGTTGAAGACAACACCAACCACATCTGTCCTAGCAGACAAGGCAGGGATACAAAGAGGCCTTGGAGCAAGAGGTGTTAATAAATTGTCTGAAATAGTCTGTGGACCATATTAAATATTAAATTACCATATTAAATGCTCGGTGGAGAAGAAAGAGTGATGTCTTTTTCTAGAGTGTTTCACTCCAAAAAATTCCAGAGAGCAAGCTGAGGTAAGGTACTTAGCATGGCAATTTGAATGCCTCAGGGGTGACACGGAGTGCATGTGACAACGTAGACACAACACAGGTAAAATACTTGAAATTCTGTTAAAGGCTGTGGGTCATTAGTACGAGCTCACACTGCTAGGCTGGGGCTGGGAGGGGCAGGTGAGAAGAGATGCTGCCTATCAGGGTCCCATCCCTCTGAAGCTGCCTCTGTGCTCATTTCTCATCAGATAGAACTGGTGGAGTCAGCTTGGGCAAAGGGCTGGTTTGAAGGGCACATGTATGGCCACACTTTGCCTCATTCTCTGCCAGTCCAGGTGTCGTTGTGCTCCAGACATCCCTTCAGCTCTCCTGGGTGGATAACACCACTCCAATCATCTGCTGCCACTTCCCAAGTTATTAATGAACACTAAAAAATAGAATTCAACTCTTAATCAACCTTTTGGGAAGTCTGTGTCACCATCTTGCCTGCACAGACAAATTGCCAGCCACCACAGGGAGCTTCTGTGCTTCACAGGGGTATAAATAGTATAAATTGCTTTGACATTTATCAGTGCTTCCTACATCTACCTCCTGTAGCCACACATTAAAAGACCAGCCAGAAGTTTGCAAATAAGCCAAGTTTGGCAAACAAACTCACCTGTCCCCCAACCATAGTGGCATTTTTCATCTCGCCCAGCAGTTCCTTTATTTTCCCAAAGATCAGAATTTTTACATTCCATGAGGCAGTTTTCAGCATCTTTCTCTTAGTTCCTTCCTGAAGAAACATGTTTGAAGATTGATCTTATCTAAGTTATTTCCCTTCTCTGACACAGAATATTAATGGAAATTGGAAGAAGGAATTCAAAGCAGCATGCCTGTCAAGAAGGGCATGAGGACTGTCTACGTTTAGGCACAAGCTACTGAAGTTTTCCAACATCTTTGGGAGACTGATCTCTACAGAGCCCGTTATTATTGGTTTACTTCCAATATCCAGACCTGGGCTTTGTTTTATTGAACAATCAGCTCTGAAGACTTTCCAGTTGTGTTTAATAAGCATCTCTTATTTTAGTGTCAGACATCAGATCTACCAGCGTGGCTCTCACAACATGTACCATGACTTCCTAATTATAGTGAAAACATTGTTTTCCCTAAAAAACAGCATTAATAGCAGTTTAGGCACAAGCTACTGAAGTCTTCCAACATCTTTGGGAGACTGATCTCTACAGAGCCCATTATTATTGGTTTACTTCCAATATCCAGACCTGGGCTTTGTTTTATTGAACAATCAGCTCTGAAGACTTTCCAGTTGTGTTTAATAAGCATCTCTTATTTTAGTGTCAGACATCAGATCTACCAGCGTGGCTCTCACAAGATGTATCATGACTTCCTACTTATTTTTACACAGTGAAAACATTGTTTTCCCTAAAAACCAACGTTAATAGCAAAAGAATAAAGTTCACAATGAAAATAGATGTGGCATGTCTTTACCCTACAATAACACAGCAGTTCCCTAATATTTAATTTTCATTCTATGGGCTGAATGAGATCCATGCTCTCGGAGACACAAACTGTTCTCAGTCTTGCTGTTTGACAGATGGTGGATGTGAAGACTGGCTGAAAGTAACACAGGAAGCCTGTGGCAAAGTCAAAAATTGATCCAAGGACACCTGGTTCCTATCCACTGTCTGAACCACAAGACTATTGTGTCTTCCAACTTATATTATTGTTTTTCACCTGTATATTTTTGCCCTCACCATGCTTTGTCAAAAGAACTCTCAATACCGTTAGAAATCACCAGTTCTTACCTCCAATAATCCCCACGTTCATCCTCACAAGCTCAAATCTCCCCTCAAACCAGGGTGTGGGTCCAGGAACCCTTTCTACCACCATTCCCAGACAGCCAAGTCTTGCTTGGCTATGAACACACACCCACAGGCCTCCTACCTCCTTCCAACCTCTTGAACACAATCTGCCTTGCAACCCATTTGCTGAACCCATGAACCTGGCAGCAGAGCTCAGCATGGCACACAGGAGTCTTCTCTGTCCATCAATGTCTTGGAGCTATTTGTGGGTCAGAAGCCCCTTTCCTATCTGTTCTGGGAGGTCCATACTCACCGTGGTGCCCAGAAGCTTCATCCAGCCAGCTCCACCTGCAGAAGGGTGTTGCCACCACCCCTCAAGGGACCATGCAGTAAAAGTCACCTCTACAAATGTATTTTTACAGAACTTAAATTCCAGGGAAGAAAACCCCAAAGCTTTAATGTTTTATTTGGGATAACTGAGCACAGGGAAACTGAAAGACTGCACGAGAGGGAGTGAGGAAAATCCAGCTGGCTGTTAACCACTTTGTTTCATTGCATGTCAATGGGAAATAAATACCAGGCACCTCTCTCTGAAAACCTCCCCGAGGTGATTTGTCTGGAGTTGCAAAACACACACGAGAAATCCAAGCCAGGAACTGCATCCCCTTGTGCCCTGGCACTGATCACCACCAAGTGGCTCACCCTACCTCCTGTCCACACGGGGAGTGCCTCAGGTTCTTCCTGAGTGAAAAGAAATCAGGGCAGCTCAGAAACTATCACATCCAGCTTCCACAAATCTCTCCAAAAATGCTGAGGGGAGAAAAAATGAGCCCAATGTGAAGTGTTTGTAGAGAGCAACAATGAATAGGAATGAATAGAGTGCATATAAAATTTAAAATTAAAGCACCATTTTAAAAACAGTGATTATTTCCCTTTAAAAAATTCA
>NW_008582395.1:0-10551 GCF_000691845.1 Merops nubicus | reverse complement strand
CGGGCTGTCCGCGCCGGCTGCTACGCGGGCCGTGCGTTGCCCAGGACCTGCCCTTTGGGTGCCCGGCTGGCTTTGCGCCCCGCCACACTCCCCTCTTTGCTCACGTTTTTACCGTGTTTTTTACTGTACCTTTTTATCATTGTCGCGGTCACCCAAGTGCAGGCACGTGTTATTTAATATTGTTCCTGTGACTTTGACTGTCGTGATCAGGCGTAGGAATATTCCACGTCCAAAATAGTGAGTTAGAAAACGAAATGTTTATCTTTTAAAGCCAAGAGATGCTATTAAATAATTTAATCTGGGCATCTCACAGCATTAGCTTCTGTGTTGGATCTGCTCCCTTGTGGAACAAGCTTATTAACCTTTGATTTAAAGTATGAAGTATCATACAAAAAAGAGACATCTCTTTGTGAAGACAGGTGAGTGGGGATTCATCACTAGATGGTTGTTCCAGTCACGACATTATATTTGTGGTTAAACTGGAGATAATTTCCCTTCTAGTATGCAAAGTATGTAAAGTACACAAAGTATATAAAGTTGGACCTAAATATAAAGTAGTTTTGTAGAGATTTTATCAAAAAGAGAGTTGATTTTTTTTCCCCTCTCTTTTGAAATGTAGTGTCTCAAGGTAGGGGTAGTAGGGACCCTGGTTTTGTATGCTAATTAATGCTACCTTGCACATGGTGCAGGAGTGGGTGGCATTGGGTGAGTACAGATAATGCCATCTTCTCTCAAGTCCTTGAATAGGCTGTAGTCTGTAAAGGAGATAACCCTCAAGTGGAAACAAAGGTTTTACATAGCTACATACTGGACTGGACTTGGGAAGACACCTCTTTCCAAGACTGCAGTCTAAACTAAGTCATGGTCCTTTTCTTCTCCAGTTTATGCCACTTAAGCTGTAGTGGTAGTCCTGATGTCAGTTTTCTGTGTGGCATGCTGACGTTTGTTGAGATGCCTGAGTGGGGATATAGAATAATGCTAGTAGTCAGTTACACGGGTTTTTTTCAGTGTTGCAGAAATCAGGTAAGACAGGGAAGTGTGAGGTTGAATAGCAGAGCCTGTAAGCTCTGCTGAAAATAGAAAGAGCATGCTGTATGAAAATATTTGCCCAATTAAGGTAGCTTGGACTAATTTGTTATTTTATCCATGGCTCTAGTTTGTTTCATAAACTAGATGTAAAAGTTATTAGTTAGGGGACTGTTAGGAGTGGATTTCCAAAATGTTTTGGGACATTGTCAGTCTTCTGATACTGAGGCTGGAGGATACATCAGTACCTTAAATGCAGTTCCTGAAGCAAACACTTGGCTGTCTGTCACTCCTGCACCCCCTTCCAACTCTGCTGGCAACTTTTCTGCAAGCAGCCAATTTCGCTGACCCTTTGTGGAGAGATAGCAACTTCAGAAACACCTAAGAGGTACATACTTCACAAAACAACTACAGGTTTTATGAAAACAATGGTGTCTTGTTTGAGAAGACTCTTCAGCACTCTTTGTGGCCATGAAGGAGTTCACCTTGCAGAAATGTTAAAAGGGACTGAAGTAGCTGAAGGCTTCATCCAGAGTATGTGCTTTCTATCAATAGGTGAGTAATTTTCCAGTCTCAGATAGCATTAGATACGGTAGGGATATTTTCCTATGGTACTTTAAAATATTTTTCACAGCACAATATGAATTTTTTTTTTTTCTAGTTTTTCTTGTAAGGAAAAAAATAATGGAAGGTCTGGCTAGCCTTTGGTCAAAAATGGTCTTGTTGCCATTTTTAAAACTTAAAGGGCATGCATGTTATTTTTCAAGATAATATCTATTGAGTCTGGTGTTTTTTCTGGGTCATTTTCTCCTGATAGGTTTTGTTTACGTCCTTGGACCACTTCTGTCCAGCAGATTTCTTCTTGTTACTGGTTCCTGCAGCATCCCCAAGATTGCAAAGTATGATGAAAATGTGCTGTGTGAACAGCTGGTATTTTTTGTCCAAAAATGTTTCTTCACTTGGTTAATATTGCAGCTGACATTTATTGTCAATGTGCTTTTTTTTTCAGTCAGGATCCATGTAAGAGGCTAGTGTCAATCACATGATAGGACAGGAATCAGAGAAGGAACTTACGTAGAGTTGATTTTCTGGGTGTTTTGTGTTGTGATGTTGGACGCCGCCTCTCCCTCTATGACATTTGGAAAACACTGTTAAGAAGGCCTCATGTTTCTCTGATGTCTCAGGAGGCTTCTGGAGCTGGGACTGTTTTTGCTGGATCAGCCTGTGGTTGTCCCGGCAGACAGTGGGCTCTGGTGCAGATTCTCTGCTGACTGTGTTTGTATCCCAATTTCAGGGCTCCCTGAGGACACCTCTGGCAGAGATCCCTGTAGGCCACCAGCGTGCTTCAACTATTGAAGCAGCACGTTGGCCTTTTCCTCATCAACTTTGTGTCCCAGCGTTAGACAGGCACAACAGAAAAAAAAGTGGTTTTCCTCTCTGTAAAAGCTCCTGGTTAAGCTTTTAGAGTTGCATGTGGATGGTTTGGAGACAAGGTTGACATGAAATAATATAGTTCAGATCTGTACTTAGTCAAGGTTTTTCCCCTTGCAGCGTTGTCTCACTGAGACGTAAGGTGCATCAGGTGTTAGCTAGCTGGGGACACCGTTGGTGGAAGTGACTGTGTCGCAGGCACTCTTCCTGATCCTAGAGAGGAGTCTTCTATTGCCTTCTCTAGACTTGACCTCCTGCCCACTTGTTGAGGCACCACTGGCTCATGCTTTGTACCGTCACTGTATTTCAGCTTTTCCCTTTATTCTTCTCATCACCTGTCTTCACCTTCCACTCGGATTAATTTAGTTTTTAGAACACATCTTAAACATTACATCATAAAAAGTGTTTAATTGTGCATATGTTTCAGTAAGCTTATGGCTTCCTCTATAGACGCAGCATTTGATGGAGACCACACACAATGTTTTTAGACACAGTACTGGAACAGATGGCAGACTGAAAAATAAGGTGCTTTGCCCAGACATGGGCCTTTGGGGAAAATTCTGCATATTTACTGTCAGCTGTTGAAGTGCCTAGGTTGCAGTTGTATGGGTTTGGAAAGCGTTTTCAGTGCATAAAGCCTTCAGGTCTCTACTGTTGTGCAGAGGGATATTTTTGTGTCATTTTTGTGAATCTAGTAGTAAAAGAGCTTTTGTGGAGCTGATTCATGTATTTTACTCACTATAAATACTTTTTTTTTTCAGATGACTGCAAAATGGACACAGATAATAAACGAAACAAAAAAACTCTTCTAGACCAGCATGGACAGTACCCAATATGGATGAATTCCAGGCAGAGAAAGAAACTAAAGGCACAGCGTGTTAAAGGGAAAAAAAAACCAAAATTGGCAAAAGGCCTAGTCTGGTAAAGTCAGAGTTTTGTAAGAATGTGAATATTCTACTCACAAAATAAATATCCCAAATAAGTACATAGCATTTTTGTGCTTGGCCACCAAGTATAATTTACCATGTTACGTGAACTTTTGAAGAGACTGTTAGGCCAACAAATGATGAAGGCAGTATCAACCTGGTGTCTGCTGAGCTTAAAAAAAAAAATAATTAAAAAAAAAAATATCAAAAGCAAGCTGAGTGCCTTTCAGTAGACTGAACATGGTTATCTGTTTTCTTGAGGGGGAGGGGTTTCATCTTTTATATTATGAATGCTGAAAATGCTAAAGGAAATCCTAAAAATAATGAAACAGTGGCTTTTTTACTTCGGTCTTTGTCAATGTGACTTGTCTTTTAGTAAATTTAACCAAAGGATTCTGTAAACTCGCCATATCCTTTAAATTCTTCTGTAAAACTAATTCTGTTGCACTGATTTGTGTTGCTTTTAGCGTCTGACAATGAAAATGGGCTTTTGACATGTAACTTAAAAGATTAAACAATGAAATCAACACCAAGGCTTCATGAAACTTCTGGAAGTAGAAAGAGTCAGTCTGACTTTAATTCACAAAGAGAAAGTTGGAACAAAGTATTTCACTGCTGTCTGTAACTGAAATATTGTAGTGACTGACTGAAAGTAAAACTGATTCTTTTATTATTACTATGAGACTGCAAATGCACAGATTGGAAATAAAATAATTTTATTTGAGGTGTTTTCCAAGTTAAGTAAAGTAAATGAGAATTTACTTTTCCATATGCATTTTCAGTAACCTTTTGTTCCTCTTGACACGGTACTCATCTATCACGCTTTACGACGTGGGCGTAGCATGAAATACTGCGGGGTTGCCTACAGATGCCATGGCTACGTGATTAGCTACAGTTGGCTGCGTGTTACTCAGCAATAACATGTGATGACAGATACAAGAATTAGTTGCCCTGAAAGCCTGTGTTTTTAAAATGTCTCTCATTTCAAGGATGGAAATAATTACAGTGCTGCTCCTGCAGGATATTGTCCGTTTAAGTACCTTTCCTCAATACAGAGCATAACCTTTGACCAGCTTTGTCTGAGATGGGATCCATGTTTTGTAATTGCCCACAAATTGTGGTAATTGTGATATCTCGAGCATAGGAAACAGGATTTATTCTTTTAAAAGTAATTACACTACCTTATACTGTGTAAAAATCCACTAGGGAGAACTTGATTTGATAGAAAATTCAGTTTCCCTGGAAAAACAAAGTGGGTTTTTAATTACTGTTCTTGTTAGGGGATAAGTATTCTGTTTCTCAGGTAAACAACTATAAAGGTGTTGGAGGAAATATTTCTTTTCACATACATTGATGGTTGATGAGACTTGGTAAGATGTATAGATCAAAGTTTACCAAATTATATGCCATTAATAACTTACGTACTTTAAAAGTATTTCCCTTAAGTTGATAATACCCCTGCTAAGAAAGAGATGTTTCTCTTAATTTTTTTTGTTTTACTAGCTAAAGGAATCTAGATTTCATTATCAAATGTTAGCCTTTAGTACTTCTTTAAAATTGATTAATATAGAAGAAAGTGTTCTTTAAGGTTTGTAATTATGTTTGTCCAGAAATTGAATGAACAGGCAGTTTGAATTTCTTTATTCTTTGAATGATGTAGGCTGTATTTTGCTTAATGTCTGCTTTGAGGAGCCATGGAGGGGAGCTTCTTGGGTTTTAAGTGCTACCAGTTTGGATTTTTTCTTTAGAGCGAGCACTGCTGTTTTTGACGTGCCTGTTTGTAAATGGGATCACCTGCAAGCTGCTGCTGGTGGGGAAGCAGAGTGCTTGTCCTGAGAGGGGATAAGGAGATGGCAGCATACTCCCATAGCAGGCTGCAGTTTCAGGGTTGGTTTATTGTTGTCCTTCAGGTGTGCAACCATACTCTGTGTGTCTCAGCTTCATCAAGGCTGCCACCCCTGTACTTGCCTTACCCTCTTCTCTCTGTTGTTCAGTTCTGCCTCTGCTCCTTCCTGTGGAAGCATAACTGAATACTCTTATTTCTGCTTTTATGACCTAGCCCTGAGCTTTGTTGCACAAATTTATTAGTCTGCTGTCTCTGTGACAGATTTGAATCTCAAACGAGAGGTGGTAGAGGCTGCACTGAATTTTTATTTAGCAGTCGCTTCCTACCAACTGAAACAATACTGGCTGTGTGAGGTATTTCCTTCATAGTGTCCAGAATAAACTCTAGCAGGTTCAATTAAACTATGGATATTTTAAGACATCCTGTTTGATTTTTGAGCTGAAACAGAGGATAAGAAAGGAATAAACCCTGGTCTTTACTGGAAAGTAGCTCTTAGCCTAGTACCAGTGTACTTCAGTGTACGGCAAACACCACAGCTCACTTGGGTAAGGCAGAGCTCCCTGGGCCAGGAAGGATGTCCAGAGCCTGCCTGGGTGGGATCTGCAAGCCAGGCTGAAGGCTTGCTTGTAGGTAGACAGCAGGAACCTGGCTAAATGTGCACCATAACCTCAGAGGCTGGGTCACAGGTGCAGCAGCCAAATTCTACCTTCTAGTATTTCAGCATAACTTATGTTGATGTTGTCATTTTATATTTGGAATTTGCTTTAGATCTGCTTTGAGCAGCTATTTTTTTGAATGTGAATATGGAGTTTTTAGTTGCCATGGAATATGCAATTTACATTGCTGAATGTGAAACGTTCCGTTTGAGCATTTAATGAAAAAAGTAACTTGTCATTTGTGGTTTTTTACAATAGAGAATTAATTTATACCTGTTACATTTTGGCTGAAATGTATGTTCTAAAAGCCTGTGGAGGGATTTTATTTTTAAGAAGTAAGTGCCTCCAAACTGTTCTAATTATATCATGGTTGTTGTTGATTAAACAAGCTGATGAAAGTCTAAAGTGTGTAACTCAAATGGGATTGCCAGATTTGTTTGTTTTTTTTTTAACTGTGCGACTGCTTTGTTGAAACTTGGCACCAGTGTAACTGCCACCTACCTCCAAGGTGTTGGAGTGTCTGCTCTTCACAGACCTATGAAAGGTAGGGGAGATCCTGGAGGCAGTTCTGAACTACAAGCCAAAGCATCAGAACCGAAAAGAATAAAATAGTGCTGTTTTATTGAGATGTTTATGTGTTTAAAATATGCGTGTGTATGCAGTATGAAGAACTGCATTAGCAAATTGCTAAATATCCAGATTGTTGGCAGTTTTCTGAGAAGATGACAATATACAGGACTTGGTTTTAAAGCAAGTTGTTTCAGAAGCTTAAAATAACTGGTGGTAGTGGTGGTACAGTTTCTGAGCTTTCCTGGTAACTTGTTCCTGCCCTGGGACACCTTCTTTTCTGCATTGTGTAGTCAGGTGGATTGGGGAACTAATCTGGCTGAGATACACTAAAAATAATCCTTTTTACTCCATTTTTTTCAGCTGGGTCGATTTACAGCCTTCCTGCACAACAGGCATTGTCAGTAGGAGGCAATACAAGACTGGAAACAAGTAGGTGGAGAAGGCGGCGGGGCCGTGTGAGACCCTCGTGTGGCTTAAGCACTGACCTCACACACCACCTTTTCTCTTACAAGCACTGGTGGCTCTTTGCTGTGTTTTGCCAATGACTAGGCCTAATAGGAATGACACAACCAGCAGGAAGACAAACCAGTAAGGCAACTATTGAAAATAGAAAAGATACTCCATGGACAATCGCTGGGGGTACAAATAAGTCAATTAGTTTGCACGCAATTGACATTAACCCTAACAATCCTAAAAAAGACATCACATGACCAATAGGTGGAATAAAAAGAGAACCAAAGTTTCCCATAGATGGAATGGGAAACAGCCAGGTCAACAGATTAAACACATAAGATAAAGGTAGCCACATGGCCAGCTCTCACCCTCCTAGCCTGCATTTACAAAGGTCCAAGCTGACCCGGGCCCACTTCCAGGAGAGTCGGGAGGCCTTTCCTTAACCAGGAAGCTCTGTGAAGTGCATCCACTTCACAGGCGGATGCTCCTCACTCCCTGCAAGTGGTCCCAGCTTTTATCCCCAAGCAGACACCTGACCTTTGTCAACTCAATGCAGGACCCCTGGGGCTCATTTCCCTTCTGGCTCTCCCTGCAGGGCCGGCCGCACCCTGGGGGGAAGCTATAAGGCAAACTCACCACCTCTGTATGAAGGGCTGTGGGAATCACCCATATGTCAGCCTTAATTCGGGGTTCGAATCCCAGCATTTCAGTAATGCAGCCATTGGGCAGTGCAGTGGTTTGGAGGTGAGGAGAGGATCTGGAGGTTAGGTCAAGCAAATGCATCAAACAGTGATTTTGAAAGTTATTCAATGAGGAGTATAATATTAGAATATCTGAGGCCAGCATTCTTCCTCACAGTCCCTGTGAGGTTTTGCTGTTGTGCTCAGACAATGCAGCCTCTGCTGGCACACGTAGTCAGCTGCGAGCTCCTACAGGTTCTTCCAGATTATCTTGGCTTTATCTGCAGCTGACGCTGTGGTTACAGAGTAGACTGAGTCTAGTCTGAGGATGTCTAGTACTAGGTGGCCACATAATGCAAAGAGTTCCTCTGATACGTGCTCACAACTTCCCTGTTTTATTTTTCAAAAAACCAAAAGTAGCCTGCCTTTATAGAAAGCCTGTATACTGTTTGTGCCATGCTACCTTTTCCTGCTGCAGCCTGAAGAGTCGTGTGGGTTCTGGTGAGTTTAATGGAAGCCGGATGTCTGATCTCTATCAGATTTTTAGTGTGAACTTGTCTGGCACTAGAGATTACAGGACTACAGCCTTAGCATTGCAGAAATCTGAGAGGTGCAAAGAAATCTCTTCCTCTGGGTGACACGGTCTTAATTGAGTTATGGCAGTTGTGGCGATGCTTGGAGTCTGAAGCAATGGCTATGAATTGCTCTCTTCTGGCCAGTGTTTTGCCATCAATTTTAACTTATCTCAGGTTGAGGTTTTGTGGGAGGACTGAGCCATGGGATAGCTCACTGCTGGAGGAAGAGGCTCTTCTTTTCAACATTTCCCCTTCTCCAGCTGCACTGCCCAGTTCATAATTTCCTACTTCAGGAGAAATAGACTTTGGGATTTTATTTTTTGTCTGAGCTAAAAGTGAAAGAGAAATTATAACTTCATTCTGTTTAATAAACATGCACAGTTATGACAACCCCCCCCCCCCCTTTCCCCTCTCTTTCACGTACACATTTGCCCCCCCCCCCCCCCCATTCCCACTGTCTTTTTATTCTTCCTATATTACTCCAGTGTTCAGATTTCAGCTTTCCCTTATCAATAGAAACAGCATTCAAGGGAAAAGAGAAGGCAGAACGGGAAGAGGAAGATTTTTGCGCTGCCCTCTCCCTGTTCCCAATGACTTTAAAATCACTCTCAGTCTCCTAATTTTTTTCTGGTGAACATGAATAGATATAAAAGGTCTGAAATGTTAGAACCAGTACATGGTCACAGGGTGTTGTGTATCAAGGGTCCTATGCAGGTAGTGTGAGGGCTGCTTTATGAAGGGCCCATGGACTGAGAACAGTGACTTCTTCCCTCCAGTGTCAATCTAGTCAAGTATTCAGGAGACCGAAGGTTATGAGTTATATTCTGGTTGGGTAAACCATCACTGAGCATATTTTCTCTAATTCCAGTTAATTTTCTTGCAAGGCTTCTAAAGCCTGGATGTAGTTTTTATAGCATTTAGTAACTTTTGCCTTTACCCAGAAACTGGGCTTGTGGGCAGTATTTCAGAAAACAGGCATGCATGTTGTCTCTGTACCGCTCATCCAGCTCAGTCCAACTGATCCTTTCATACCTGTCACTGTTACGTGGAACATGTACAATGTCTCTTTGTTGGAAACCTGACAAAGTCATGATGTATAGTTAGGGGCAACAGCTATTCCGTGCTGCAGCTCGCTACCTGGAGTCTTTAAATTACTTTGACAACAGGCATTCCGTAGGCTTGGTGTTGACGAACTGTACCGTTTGTGTATGAAACCAGAACTTTTTAGATCAGCTGACTGCGCTTCCTGACCTGGCACTGTAGGCCTTGCAGTTAGTTACTATCTGTCTGTCTTGCTTCTGCAAAATGTGACAGAACTTGGTGCAGAATGGACCAGAGCTGTAGTCTGTCTTGAAAAGTAATATAAAAGATTTCTATGAAGCATTAGAGGGAGGGCTGCATGTCAACAGCTGGTTTCTCAGGTTTAGATCATGATCACTACTGCTACTGAATATCCTCACCCCAAATGCAACATTCAAGTTAATTCACTTAATATAAAGGATATGTACCAAAAGGTATTTAAAACTACATTGCTTGTGAGAAGTACTTAAAAAGATGCAATTAATGACCTTTTCTAAACTTCGTGCACCCCCCTGGAAGGTGGTTTTGTCAGAGGATGCAAGGAAAGAAGCTGGAGACTGCAGTGCCCCAGGTTGTGTGGGAAGCTGATGGTGGAGCTGCAAACCAAACAGTCCAAACCCAAGTCTGGTGCCCTCACACACGCCGATTGTTTTTTCTCTCCTAAATGTTCTTAAGGCTGTTTGGGTTCTTGTGACAATGACACAAGGCTAACCATGCTTGTTGTAGAGCCACTGCAGTTGCCTGGACTGCTCATCACAACCTTGGCTGTTACTGCATTGAAGAGGAAAAGAATTTAATTCCTTGAGCATAAGACCAGGGTGTAAGATCATCCATGGGACAGATGACAGGTTGGTCTGTTGATGCAATAATTTTACGAACCATTGCTCCAGTAAAGAATGGTGTGTTTATGTACACAGCTATGTTTTTCTCCATCCATTTTAAAGGAGTAAATAAGAGCATGTAAAGTACTAGGCCTTCTGTTTTTCTCTCTTGAGGAAGAAAACTGCATGTGGATTTCTTCCTGTTATTTTGCTTGCTGTTTAAAATGACTACTAATCTGCTAAACCCTCTAAGTGTCTGGTATTTTAGAAAGATGGCTGTAAAACTTGAAAAAAACTTTGCAGTTCTGTGTCCTCAGCCAACCAGTAAGATGCTAACAGCCAGTGCATGCCCTTAGCACATGCTGTCAAAGCTCATCTCCAGAATTTCATCCCCTGTTAATTGCAGAGGTTAGAGTTTGGGGAACTAATACCCCCACATACACACACACCCCGCCCAAGGAAAAGAATCATAGAATCATTTAGGTTG
>NW_008582394.1:62853-85857 GCF_000691845.1 Merops nubicus | reverse complement strand
GATTGGTTTTATACAGCTAGAAAGATCAAAGTTATTTCTTCTTTGTTCCCCTCCCTGTTCCTCTGGAGTTTAATTTCATTTCTTGTTTCAGGTAAACAAGACTCACGTGATCACAGGATGTGCACAAGTGTGTCTCTGTGCCTGTCTTTCTGTAGGTCTGTTCAGTCCTTCTACATCCTCCGAAAGTTCCAAGCACACTATCTCATTTCAACCAACACTACAGGCATCAGCTGCGAGGTACAAATGAACCAGGCTTCCTAAGCAAGTATTAAATAAGTGGGAAAAAACAACATGGAAATGCACTTGGAAAATAATTTTCTTTTCCTATAACAAAGCAAAATGAAACTTGGGGTTTTACCTTGTGCAGTAAACCATTTTGTCCAGCTTTGGTAACAAAATAATAATAATAATTGTTGCTCGGGGTTTTTCACTCCCTATTGGCATATGCAGTACAGCTCCAGAAAAGAAAAGAGACTTTCTGACTGCTTTTGAACACAATGAATTTTCACAGTCGATCTCACCAGAACAGTAAGAAGACAGCTGAAACCAACCATGCAACAAATATGTCTCACCACCCACTGCATTGTTTTCTGCACCTAACGTTTCTTTGTCTTATTTGCTCATGTCTCTACTTTCTGCCTATGTTTAGAATTATAGCACATATTTCTGCCTTTCCTGCTTCATATACTCCTTCATTTACGGTTCATACACTTATATATGCTCCTTTACTTTTTAGACTGTTCCAAAATGATCCCACTGTCCCATGCTGCCACTTCTTACAGAATGAGTATCATTTGAAATGTTTCATCAGAGGCAAATTAAAAGAGGAAAAAAAGTGAAGTTTTAGAAAAGATGTTGTTTCTTCAGATGTTAGATCATTTGTATTATCATTTTCAAAAGCAAATTATTAGTTACTGCTGTATCTGGAGCTGTATATTCCTGAGAATATCTGCCCATCATAAAACTTTTAATTCAGATTTTAAATGCATATTTTCTCTCTCCTAGATATTCCTAGTGATGTTCATACAAAAAAAAAAAAAAACCAAAAAAAAAAAACAAAAACACTTTAAATTGTTTATTTAACCTTCATTGATATCTCACTCAAAATGCATACTCAGATGAGTGTTTACCTTGTAAGAAACAGTTTCACAGTCAAATCCTTCAGTCTTTGATAGGACTCTTATGAAAAAGTTTCTTACATTGCTTATTTTTTCTGCATTAATTTTCAAAAATTATCTCTGCCATTGTGAAAAAGATCAGCTGCTGCTATTAGACAGTAGTGGCAAAACAAGCAATAAACAAAAGGAGCCAAATGTACCCAAGCACACACAGATGTATGCTTTTGGTTTGTGTGAAAACTGCTAAGCAATGGGTCAAGAGAAGCAGTGCAGCTGAATTAGAGTGGAGTGCTTCCTAGTTTTGTCATGAAACCTCTTTCATAAATTATATTAAAACCAGCTCAAACACAATAAAACAGATTTCAGTGACAAAATCTCATTTCTTCTACTACTAAACTATCAGGTTATGTCTCAAGCCTGTACCTAGCACAAGCTGGCAAGCAGTTGAAGCCATCTTTTGCCTTGGCTCCTGTATGAGTTCCTCTTCTGGTTGCCCAAAAATAAAATATCCCTGCAATGAGATGCTACCTTAACTTCCAACATTCAACTAAAGGTTGATTAAACCATTGGTAAATGTCACACATGCACTTCTGAGCTCTGTATAAACTCCTGTTCCTCTGCTCTGTTCTCTCTGCTTAACATTTTGTGTTGTTGCTGCTTCTTGCCTCTGTTCCTGAGCCCTCTTTTACAGACTCTTGTGCTGGTTTATAAGACTGCACCATCTTTCCCAAGACCAAATCAATTTTCACACCAGCTACACTAATTGACAACAGACCTGACACATTTCTTGATTACAAGTTAAAACGTTTAGAACAAAGCTCTAAACCTTTAAAAGAGAAAAAGGAAAATGCAGTAAATAAAATGTCCTCAATTAAATACTCTTTAAATGGAATTCTCTGGGAAGCAAAAGAAGAGGGAAATCAAACAGTGCAAGACCACCCCGTTGTAGTTTTACATGAGATTTAAATCCTCAGAAGTTTTGTTTATGAAGCTGTGTGTTCTGGACTATAGACATAAAAGTACTTCAAGCTTTTAAAGATATATAATAGTTGTTCTATTGACATGTAAATAGTTTCTCTCTTCAGATAACTTTAAAACAGAACATTATTAGTTCTGTTGGTAAAGATGTTAGCATTTAAATACGCTTTTACAAGTTGTGATAAAATCTGTATCACTCAAGGTAGAGACAAATTCTTTATTGATTTATTTGGATTTCTTTATTGTTTTCCAAAAATGGTGTCTAGATAGGCCATAATCTCTTAATACCTAAAATTATCAAAATCGTATGTTGTATTATAACGTCAAGTTAAACCATGCACAGAACCAAAAATGAAGCATTTAGGTTTAGAAGTAGAGTTCAGTCATCTTATAAGCACGTTCTGCAGACTTCTTCCTTAAAATTTTCCTACTCAAAAATTTTCAGATTTTATGGTTTGTTTGGTTTTTGGTTTTGTTTTTTTTTTTTTTTTTTAATGGGAACAAAGAAGTCAGCTTGCAGTGAGCTAGTATGTTGAGATAACATCCAGAAAAGGGCTCAGCGAACATTTCATCTTCCTGCTCTTTGAATTGCCCCAGTTCCCAAAACCTGTCCTCAGTCCTGTGGGAATTAGAGTCCCACTTTAGCTAAAGCTGGTGGGACTCCGTCAGTAAGATTTCCCGAACTCATGTAGAAATAAATATAGCAAAGAGGAAGCTTGTTTGGCTTGAGCAATAAATTCAGTACACCTAGGTTATGATTCCAACAACTCCTACATTAAGAAAAGCAGGATACTCTCATACATTCTATCTAGCACCCACAGGATGGGTTTTTAATAATACAGTGGAGAAAGTGTATTGAAAAATAGATAATTTGCAGGTATTATTTTTCATTTAGCTTTCCACTCTAATTTAAACCTGAATATGTTCCTCTGTGTCTCAGGAAACAGATATGGATGACAGTATATAGATCTGGCCACAAAGTAGTTATCTGTTTCCCATAGACAGGTAGCAGGACAGCAAAAGTCAAAGGTCAACAGAGAAGCCAGCTCAGTTCAAACCTGTGTTCTCTGTGCAGAATTATTCTGACTTTCTAGCTGAGTATTTATTTACCCCTCTAGAGAGTGAGGGGTAGAACAACACTGGCACTTTGCTGAGGAGGAGCCTGCCCGCGGAGCACAGAGCAGATGGTTTATGTGTTCAAAGGGACACGTTCCTGTTGTTCACACCTCTGGCAGAGACAGCTTGCTCCAGCTCTCATTGGCTAGGAATTCCATCTGATGGAGTACCTTCAGTTTTCTTTTGATAATCTGCCCCCACAACAACAAAATGGTGGCATGGAAAGAGGAGAGTGCCCTTGTTGTTATTTACTATTTCTGTTGTCATCATCACACTTGGAGGGACTTCAGAGCAGACCTCTTACCTCATTCAGACCTGCAAACAGCAAAACAAAAGGAACTTCTCCCCAAAGGACCCAAACTGAAGTATGATTCATGCACAATTCCTGTATTCTTTAAAATCTCATTTCCTTTTCCAGCATCTTCATGTACCCCGTTCCTCCATCGAGCAGGAACGTTTGAGGCTGATGCATAGAAATGCATGTCACAGTGGTATTCCCAGGTTACAGGAACATGTTACTAGCAGGTCTCACAGCTATCATAGAATCATTTGGTTGGAAGAGACCTTTAAGATCATCAAATCCAGCCATTACCCCAGCACTGCCAGGTCACCACTAAACAGCGTCCCTCAGCACCACATCTCCACAGCTTTTTAAACCCCTCCAGGGATGGGCACTCCACCGCTGCCCTGGGCAGCCTGGGACAGGCCTGGACTGCTCTTTCAGAGAAGAAATTGATCCTCATGTCCAGCCTAAACCTCCCCTGGTGCAACTTGAAGCTATTTCCTCTTGTCCTGTCACATCTTCCCTGGGAGAAGTGAACAGCTCCCCACCTTGCTCCGACCTGCTTTCATCAGATCTAGTTGGTCCCAGAACACATCATGGCACAAAAGCTGTTGAAGGACACACACTAAAAAAAAACAGTAACAAGTCCTTAAAAAGAAATCCTAGTGTATTAACAAAATCTAACTTTCCCATTTATCTTAGAATCCTAAATTTTTAGGTGAGAAGAAGCTGAGGAAGCCAAAGAAACATTAGAACACTAATACAGAGATGCTTGCACTGAGTTCTGTTGCTCTTTTTTTCCATCTTTTACCATATAAAAAATATAGATAGGAAGAGGAGAGTCACATGTATCTTACACATGCAGCTGAGTGTAAGAACTCCACCATTTGGATGCAGATCTAAATTTCCTAAGTCTGCAAAACTGAATCAGTAACCTCATGAGACAGCCTGGTTTTGGGAGATTGCCAGTCCAGAAGAAATCAGGCAATACTGTGTGACTAACCAGTTTTACAGTGTTCTGGTTTGGGGTTGTTGGCTTTTTTTCCCCTTGCTGCTACACCACTGGGGATGTCTGAGTGCAAAAATAAGGGGAAAAAAATTTAAAAGGCAAGGAAATCAAACACTTGTTTTGAACCTCATATGTTGTTTCACATTAGTATTGAATTGGGGCATGAGGACCTGGGTATGGTCTTATTTTGTCCAAGCCAATGAATTTTATTTTTTGTAAGAATGAAAGAAATGTTTGAAATAGAAATGATCAATGTGTTTTCTTTTTCATACCTGTTCAGCTTGTTCTTCAGAAACCACATCTGAGGATTTTCTAGCTCTTGCTCTAGTGAGAACTCAGTCATAAGGACTTTTTCCTCATAAATTTAATGATATTCTAGAGTTTTGGCTTGGGCTTGCTCACATTGCAATTGGTTGAACAATTGTTACCAATTTCTAGTGAGATGTATTATTATTCCAGTGTTGGATGCCACAGAAGACTCTCTCACTAATACATGAATTTAAAACATTGGGGTTTCTCAAAATTCCTTTAGAAGTTCTACAGTTTAATTAAGTGATGTCTTCTCTGGTTTCTGCTTTTTAAAAACCTCCATTTGGAATTCTGTAATAGAACTTTAGAGCATTACTGGGTTTTGTTAGAATTATACCAGATGGTTGATGGAAACCTGGAGATAAACTATCATTTGCCACAAAATTCTTTAAGACTTTTCCATATTGATATCAAGCAAATCTTACTAATCCTTCCACTACGGGGCTCTTCACATATATCAGACAGCATCCAAACAGTACTTCAAGGATTATGCCAACGTACTTTAGTATGGAAAGAGGATTTTTTATGGGACTGTAGGCTGAACCAGGCAAGACAAAGGAGAAAGAGTGACCTCTCCTGGCAAAATAGAATATCTATGGCTGTTTTCTAGCAAACAAAAGGGGCTGGAAGTAAGGAAGGAGTTGGATTTGAACAAGTTAAAGTTTTTTTCACGTGGGAAGATTGTTCTTCTCATAAGAATATTCACATCCTCACCTGATTTTAGGAGCTCAATAACGATGAGGAGGCAATGAGATTATAATGTAGTTTGGTAAAGTTTAATGAGGATAATTATCAATAAAAAGCGGCTGACGTGCCCTGAAAAGCTTTGTGTTGGGGTCTGTGTGACCATTTGGCCTAATTATTTTTGATGTTTTGCCCATCAAATACTGAATGTGCAGCTTGTGAAATGTCAGATATAATTAGAACAAATAAAGCTGCAGCATAAATGTCTAAAAAGCCTCTTGTACTCATTAGAAAGAATTCTCCTCCTAGAAACCATTTCCAAAGCAGCAGGAGCAGACATTTTATAGGTAGGAAAGTTGACATACAAAGCTTCTGAAGTCAAACAGCAGTGTTTGAGAGCATACAGACAGGTAATAATGTTCTGGGATTTAAGGTTCTCTATTTAGGGTTCCTATCAAAATGTCTTAATTTCACTGGGATTCAGTGATAAAACAGGGCCATATACAATAAAGTTTTCATATTTCTCTTATCAGCTTCCATAGAGTAACCTAAGTGTCTTTTCTGCTAAATTAAATTGTTTACTGAATCAATATTGTAGTCAATTATATGACACTTTTTTTTCCTTTATGAGTGTAAGAACCCAAGAAAAGGGCTTTCACTTAGCTACTATGATGACAAAAAGTCCTGTATCTACACAAGAAATTAAGACACATGACATTCAACCATAAAATTTTCCATTGAAACCCAGGCTCTGACACCTACACAACAGCAGAACAGTGAGAACTTAACAATGGAAGAAGCTGTAGAACTTGGATTTGAAGCCTTTCCATCACGTATCACAGCACTACAGATAGAAGCAGCTGCTTGATTCGGTTCAAGAAACTCCTTTTTCTTTCTTCTTCTAAGGCTAAACAAGCATACATGCACATATATTATTAGAAACACACACTAATGTAGCTTTTGAAGCAGCCACACTTAACCTTCACTATTCAAATCAGCCTCTTACAAATCCCAGTTTTCTCTAGAAAGTGCCTTTCACACTTATTTCACAGAGTTTTGGGTATTTCTACAATGATCCTTCAGTATTCAGGGAAAAATCTCTTAGCACCTTCAGTTTGGTCAAAAGGCTCAGAAATGTGTTTCCTGGTACCTCTCGGACTGTTGACGACTCCACTGCAGGACTGACCTTGCCCTGATCTGCAGAATTTCCACAGCTCAGAAATTCAGCTGACGCCTGGGATCCTGTGACAGAACAACCAATACGATCAAAAAGCTTTTCAGGACAATATCTTTAGACTTTTCAAGAACACCACCAGAAAAAGGTTACTATTCCGGGTAGAGAGGAAGTCACAGAATTTTGCCAGAAGAACAAAGAAAGAAAATCAGGCTGTTTAAAACACTAATGGATGCACTCAGATTCCTGTCATTACGTTTTTCCACAAATAAATCTTGGCGTCAATATTATCTGTGGGGCTGGTGACCCTGATTCTTAACAGAAACGGGGAAAGGAGGCCAAGGGGAAACAAGAAAAAGGGATATGAAGATACAAATATTCCATTAGAGAAAAAATACTGAATGCTTCCTACTGGAAAAATATTGTGAAATAAAACCAGGCAATGTTGCTAGAAATCTTTCCAACGTTGTCCTGTCACGTTATAAAACTCTCAGTCTCCATCACAGACTGGCTTCACCAAACTTCAAAGTTCCAAGTTCCAACTGGAAAAACTCCCTTAAGGCAAATGATTGAGGTGTTCCTCTGCCTGGAGCTATGAAATTTGGTTCAAAACAGCACAATACATTCCAGTAGCAGACACCTGCAGATCCTGGCTAGCTGCGGTTTGGGGATTCACTGAGAAGTAATTGGTCTCAGCATGCACAGCAAAACTGACCTTGCCTTGTGGCTTACAGGAACTCGGGCAGAGCCTACAGAAACAATAGAACATGGGAGGAAAGCTCTGAACGAGCCAGTGACTCCATTATACACCGTTCTGCAGCGTGGTGCAGGGGTTTGTGTCCCCACAGTCATCTAACTGCAAGTGCAAAAGTCACCTAACTGTATGGTATACCCCCAAGACTGGGAAGTCTTCCCTCTTCAGCTGTACCCTCAACCAACTACAATATTTTACCATTTTCTTCAGAGCTGCTAGAAATGAAAAATTAATGTACCACCCAGCCTGAAGAATACGGACACAGCAATCAGCCTTCATTCAACAATTATTTTAAAAATTATATAAAGCAGCCATAGCTGACAAGAGGTACGGATTGATATTGCTGCCCTCAGCAAGAACTATAACTAAACCACAAGAAAGAAAATAAATTGCATTAAAAGCAATCCATCAAATGCAAAAATCAAATAAAGAAACCATATTACTCTCATGCTGCCAAACACAGCCTGTCAAGTACAGAAAGTTCTAATGCAGGGGTCTGAGCTGAAAAGAGCTGTGATTCCTATCACACTAAGCTCCAGGAGGGGTGGGGGAAGATCACCCCTGTCACCTGCAGCAGCCAAAACCAAAGTTAAGGCAGGCGGAGTCACGGATGCCTGAACACTGGGTTTTTCAGATTTTCCCATTTCTGACACTTGAAGATAGCTTTCTGGGGACGTGTGCTTTGGTTTTATCTCTTCTCTGTAACTAAAGAGAGAATTTCATAGTGATGTGACTTCTCAGCCTTGGTTTTCACTAGCAATTTAGTGTTCTGCTTCTCTTTAGTTACACAAAATCAACATATCAATATAAAATTAAGCTCATATTGCCATATTATTCTTGTCATTCTATATTGGATATTTGGAAATAAGCAGTCAGGCTCCAAAGCCAACTGTTATTTAGCAATTGTGTGACTGCCTAGGAGAGAGATTTCTCATTAGCTCAAAATAAATACTTCTCCCAAATAACCATGCTAGTCAAAGTTCCCGTGAAAAAGCTGCTGTAGGGAATGATCTGAATGAGCAGATCCACCTTACAGAACACCCAACATTTTGAGTCCATGTCAGAGAGAAGCAGCTGCTTTCCCAAAATAGCTAAAAACATGCTCTGGCACTGCTGCTTCTTCTAAATGATTTTGTGATCTTTGCCTACTTTGGATCCAAGTGATGGAATATTTTTCAGTGAAGCTGCTGCAGTAAATTTCAGCACTCCCTTGTTTGTCTTTAAAACATGGAATTTTTAAAACACACCCATGCCTACAAACTGCCCAATAAGAGCTCTCAAAGCAAGCTTTTTAATGTTTGTTTGTGGGATGTTTGTAATCCCAGCAAAGAATGAAATAGACAACAGATTTTTAGTAGGTTTTATCAAAGTAGAAATGAAAGGGCTAGAGAATTATCTGTGAAATATCATAACTCATTTCTGAGATAATTACCAAAAAATTGCCAGGCATTCAGGTAATTTCAGATCCCCTAAATACATACAGATGGTTGTCTCTGAGCTACTGCACTTTGAATTTCAAGGAAAACTGCCTCTGTTTGCCCCCAACTGCTGCTCTGCACACAGAATGGATTAGATATCAGATTCCAGATGCCACTTTATTTAATAAAACGACACTGACAGTCCAATCCAGCAAAGTTCTGCACTTAATGGCCACTTAAGGTATTCAGTGCTTTACACAAAGTGATCAGGTGTATGTAAGGCGATTCTCACAGTAAAAACAGTCTCTGCAATTCAAAAAATATACAGAGAGGAAGAGCTTCCGCTTCAGAGCCAAGAAAGGACGGTTATATCACCAGCCTTAGCAGTGCCTGCAGCAACTGTGAACTAAGAAAGGTAAACTTTCATCATATCTTTATATTGGGCTGAAAATGAGGGACAAAATGGAGGACAAAAGTCATACTTCCCCAAATGCCAACATCCCTTCAGGGCTGGAAGAGCTCTCCTGAGAAGAGAGGCTGAGAAAGTTGGGGTTGTTGAGGCTGGAGAAGGCTCTGAGTAGACTTTATTGTGGCCTTCAGTACTTCAAGGGGGCCCATAAGAAAGATGGGGACAGGCTGTTTAACAAGGCCTGTTGCAACTGGACAAGGGGTGACAGCTTTAAACTAAAAGAGGGGAGATTTAGACCAGCTAGAATAAAGAAATTTGCTACACTGAATGTGGTGAGACCCTGGTCCAGGTTGCCCAGAGAGGTGGTTGGTGCCCCATCCCTGGAACCGTTCCAGGTGAGGTTGGCTGGGGCTCTGAACAACCTGCTCTAGTTGCAGATGTCCCTGCTCCCTGCAGGGGGGTTGGACTAGATGACCTTTAAAGGTCACTTCCACCCCAAGCATTCTATGATTCTATAATTTGGAGATGCTCTATCATATGCTGAAGCTGGGAAAGGAAAAACCATCACTTGAACAGAAACATGAAGTGCAGAGCTAGATTTTTCTGCCAGCACAATTCTAAGGAGTGTGTTCAAAAGTGTGAAAAATGCCACACACTTAAGGGGTAACGTTCAGACTGATGATCTGGATGCTAAAGGGACATTTCCAAAAGGATGTGTTAAAACTAGAAGCAAGTAGTCCTCAGACACGAGGGGATCACCTAGCTCAGTAAGAAACTCTTCACTACAGTACTTCTTCACAAAATTTTGTTAAGGATGCAGAGTAGCTACACAGACAACAGTTAATGTGAGGACATATGACTGCATCAACCATTGAGATGAACAGCAATACCATAATGAAGTTTAAAAAAGATAATTGGCTCATCTGCCATGATTGATCACTTCTCTTGATCTTCCACAAAATCAGAAGGGAGCTGCAAAAGTTCAAAATGCACTTAGTCTCAAAATATTAATCTGTTGTATTCATGCACACCCTGTGAACAGACACTTTTTTCTTGGATTGTCATGGACCAGACAGAGCAACTCCAGTCTTCACACAGTTGTCTGGATTGGCAGACCAGGTTCTCTCAATTCATATAAGACACTTTTCTAATGAGTGGTGCATTCTGGTGTCTACCATCAATGGCAACACGAGCCCCTGGAAAAGGTCAGTCATGTCCTTCTGCACTATATACCTTCTATTTCTCATCCCTAAGGCAAGAACAGGAATGTTTGGTGGGTGGTAAGTGGCTAAATTCATTAGTGGTTACAAAATATGTTGTGATCCTCAGCTGGAAAGCTCTGTGCAACTGCAAAATAAGGTACTATTTGCTTTGGCAATAAGACTTTTATTTTTAAGCTGCAGTGAATAATTGGCAATTGCTTGCCAAAGATAGACAGCCAAAAATAATAGTCACCAATGCCAAAAGAAAACTAGAGCAGAAGAACTGATTATTTAATCACAGTAACTATTTTCATATAACAGATCAAATATTTAAATAATGTATATGATGGAAAAGAGAAACTTGAAAGCATCTGTGATAGGAGCTTTGCTAGTAATAAACAGTTGTAAGGAATTACAAGTATTTTACTGTATTTTCTGTGCTGCAATTACATTTATTTTGCTCCATTCCTGTTTACCAGCCCTTTGCACCGTGGCACACGCTCTCTAAAAAAGGTCAGGAAATGTCAAAAGATGATGCTGATTTCCCCAGCCCAGATCCTGAGCTTTCCTTAGGCTGGTGAAACAGTCAGTCACTTCAGCTTTAACTGTCATGAATTTATGTTCAAATCATTCGTTTGTCAGCTAATTCATCTTTTATGAGGAATCGCTTTAAAAACTGAAATAATTCATTTGTACCTTGAATTGCTATAAAAGATTAACAGTTAAGCCAAAAAAAAAAAAAAAAAGTTTAAACGATACTAGTTTGGAAGTGTCTGCTTAAGATTATACAGAAATCACATCAGTTACATTCTCTGCTCAGACTGAACCTGCACCAAGTTTCTCACTAACTTCCTAAGAAGGTTTTATTTAATCAAGAACAAGTTCCATGGAGCCCCAAAGGTCACAGTTTAGAAGGATTACCTGACCTAGACTTTGTATAAAGCAGATGGCTCTGCTTTATGGCAATTAGTAAGCAGGAACTGTGGTATCTGGTTATATCTTCTGATTCTCTGTTTATATGAAGTTATGTGAAACTGGAACCTCTTTGAAAGTCAAGCTGTGTGGAAACCATTTAAGACTATTTCATTTCTAATTATAGGCTTGATAAAGCCATTTTCATGCAAGAGTAGGATCAATGCAAAGCCTGTCAAACTTCTGAACATCCATCCATTGGTAAGTGGCCTGACTGTTTCAAAGGCTATCATGAAGATAACCTTGACGTGGGGAACAGCAATCTCACTTTAAAGAAAAGGCAAACCTTAGCTACAGACTTTAACTCAATCTGAGCCTTCATCTGGGCTTGTCTTCAACACAGTTTTAGACTGAGAGCAGCAGTTCTTGACTGAAGAAGAAGGTGCAATGCAGGCAATAAATGGACTATTCTAAAAACCACATACACTTCTAAAAAACATGTAACATTATGTCTTAAGGCTGAAAAGTGTTTGGGGGAAAAGCAGCTCTACATCTGCAGAACTGTTACTGTCATACAGGAAGACTATCAGATGATTACATCCCAGTAGCATCTGAAACAATTTTAAGGAAATACATTAAATATAGAACCCTAAACGTGTTTCTGCTGGACTAGTACTGTCCAGTACGGTGAGGAGTTTGTACAGCCCTGGACAAAGTGGTCTCCTGCTTTAAGGATGGAGATGTGCCAACTAAAAAACTGAGTGGCTGTGAACTGGTTTTACTATTGTTGCAGTAGAACTGCTGACATCCCTCTGCCAATTGATGTGATTGGCCTAAAATACAGAAAGTTTGGATTAAAAAAAAAAAACAAAAAAACTACAAACATAACTTCACCAACTGGAGATTAACATTCTTATTGCTTCTTGGGGTCAGTTTCTGTTACTCTCGTAGATATGCAGAAATATTTTCCTGTTTCTGCAGTTTCACTCATTTTGTTCTATCCGATTATGAGCCCAGGGCGAGCAGGAGTAGTCAGTGGGAAAACTCCCTCTGCAAAAAGCAAAGGGGAGCTCTCTGGCAGGCCTCGTGAGACAAGTCCAGCACCAAGTGAACCCTTCCCAAGAGCCTTAGAGGATGTTTGTTAATTACAGATGTCACTAGGATACACAGATGGAGTACAGAGTGGCATGAAGAGATGGTTTCATGATACATTGTGAGAAAGGCATCAACATTAAGTAAGATATGATGAGCAGAACATGTCCAGGACAATTTGGGACATACATAGAATGCAAGCACTTCTACAGTGTAATCAGTAAAATGTAATCCTAACAAATGCTAAAGACAGAAGACAATTCATAAGCAGGCTGATGGACTAAGATGAATGTGGTAACTGGTGGATCACAGTCCACATAAGTAATATGACTAAAACTGTCATGGCACAGTGGTGCTGATGACGACTCAGGCCTAAGTTTCTTGAAAAGTTTATCAAAGTTCCAAATTAAACCTTGAAATCTAGCTCTGATCTTCCTCTAGTTCCACGTGTTGTTATTTCCATGTCATCACAGAAGACTTGGCTCTACAGACACAACTGAAATTGGTCAAGTTACTCTATGTTAACAAGTTACCACCTGTAGTTGAGTCATAGCAGTGAGTCAAGAGTGCTCTTAACCCCCAGCCTTTGCAAAATAAAACAACTTTGAAGAGTACATTTTATGATCATTTAACCTAACATGGCAACTGAGAATTGGCTGAGAGTACATCTGCTGAGGAATTTTTTGGACTGACCTGTTGGTAGTACCGTGGTAAAACACAGTGGCTTAAGCACTTTCCACCTGGTGACCAAAAGCTGAGTCAATATGAACCTTGCTTAGTTTTCTTTCAAATTAGTTGATCTCATTTATAACGGATGGACTGGATTGTTGATTTTATCATCCCTTTTACATATGCAGATCTCTCATTCAGTGTAGCTTCTCCTGTATTAGTACATGTAAGCTCTCCTAACATCCTGTGTGTGATGGATTCTATCACTTTCTGCTGGCCTAAGGAGTTCTCTTCAATTACTCTGAACAGGAGGAAAAGTGAGATTTCCTTAGCATAATGTGTACCAATCAAGGTGCAAAAACAACAAAACCCCAAACCCTCTATCACAATATTCTCAATTATCAGAAAACAGTGTCACTGTTAAATAGGACACAAAAATAAAGTCTTCTAATCCAAGTGTAGAAGTAGAAATAAATGAAGTTGTGGGATGAAAGAAAAAGAGAGGGAAGGATATAACATCTGAGTGGTTCAGAGGAATGAAAGCAGCTGTAAAACTGCCCTGATGCCAGCTCTAAACATCTGTGGTTCATCACCTCTGTACACAAGGCTACACACGTGCTCTGTGGCCCTTTGCTTTACTCAGCCTGACACTGTCCTCCTCTTGTGGACATTTTGAGGTACCTGAAGATGGAAACAGTGCTTTTAGGAGACCTGCATGGGAGCTACTCCTCTCTGACTGCGCATCCAGTACTACCTGTAGGTACCTACAGGATTTCACACTCATCATCTGTGCCTTTCACAAGATGGAGTAGAAGCACTGACTATAAATTATGAGTCTGCCAGCAGTTGAACACATCCTCTCTTTTCCCTCCTCTCTGAGCACTGCCACTGAGGTCCTGTTGATCTGAGTCAGCAATGCCAGTTGTATGATAACCATACTCAGGTGCTTAAGTGCTTACAGGAACAAATTTGGAAAGAGACTAAACAACTTTGATAAGGGACTTAAAAAAGGGGGAGGTTTAAAACGGAAACTGCAATCAGGACAGAGCTGTGAGCTGAATGCTTTCCTTCTTCCAACACTGCCTTGCTGGGTGTAGGAGACAAGGCATGTCCATCATTTGGTAAGTGAACAGACAAACGAGCAACGGTGTGCACAGCTTTGATTGCAGAAGGTCATGCTGCTGAAAGTCAAACATCTTGACTAAAGAAGGGATGAAAACGACAACACGCTCAAAATCAGAAAGAGCAATAAAAGCCAAACGACATGAAGGCTATATTTAAGTACCTCATTAAAACAAACGAAATACAGATCCTTAAATCTCAAGTTAAATCTTAAGGTGAGGACACAGATCAAGATGCTCAGCTGCTGAAAATGAGAGTAGTCAACTTCAGTGACAGTTCTATGACACACATTAGATCGGTATCTTGCCTTTATATCTCTTAAAGGAAGTAAATCTGATCAAAAGATTATTTATAAAAAAACAGCCATGATTAAGTCTATTTCAAGGATAAGTTATTTCTAAAAAAGGACAAATACTTTTTTTACATGTTTTTGTTAAGTATAGAGTCTTTTAAACTGTATTTAACATTTCCTTCACTAAGATCATGCACATGCTTAAATTAAAATTCTTTGAAGAATTATACTGTAAAGTTGGGACAGATCAGAAAGTTTTAAAGCCAGTTTAGGATAAATACTGAGGCTTTAATAGTATTTTCAACTGCTGTCTCTGGGTCCAAATGACCAACATGATAGAGTCTGGTAAGAAAGGAAACTCCCTTTCTGCTGGCACAAGATTTTCTCCATGTAATGGAAAAAAAAATCCAGAATCCTTGACATAGTTTCAGTAATACTTAATTCTCGGTTACTGAATCAAGTTAATAACTTAAGCTATTTCACTTAGACATGTTAAAACACATATTGTTCCACAAAGAATAATTAATCTAAATGCTAAGATTAAAATTACACCCTATTACAGCACAATGTCCTTAGTTTCAACTTTGCTATGCAGCATCAGGATATGTACAACTAATATGTAATAATAAGTGATAGCTTGCTTACAGCTTGCATTTTTTCCAAACTATTTTCTTCATCTTCTCCTGAGCCAAATTTTTACTGAGTGAAGCTGATGGACCCCAAAATGAACCCGTCCCAATTAGTAACAAACACTTCATGGCAATTTCAGGATGGGGGTGTTGGTTGATGAGCAGGTCAACATGATCCAGCAATGTGTGCTCACAGCCCAGAAGCCAGCAACATCCTGGGCTGCACCCCCAGTAGTGTGGGCAGCAGGGCTGGGAGGGGATTCTACCCCTGTGCTCTCTCCTGGTGAGACCCCCCTGCAGTGCTGGGGCAGCTCTGGAGTCCTCAGCACAGCAGAGACAGGGACCTGCTGGAGGCCACAAACATGATTCAAGGGCTGGACACCTCTGCTATGAGGACAGGCTGAGAGAGCTGGGGTTGTTCAACCTGGAGAAGAGAAGGCTTTGAGGAGATATTCTTGCAGCTTTTCAGTACTTAAATAGTATTTACAAGAAAGCTGGAAAGGGACATTTTACAAGGACGTGTAGCGACAGGATGAGAAGTAATGGCTTTAAACTGAAAGAGGGTAGATTTAGATTAAATGTAAGATTAATTTCTTCACTCTGTGGGTGGTGAGGCACTGGAACAGGTTGCCTGGAGAAGCTCTGGATATCTCATGCCTGGAAGCGTTCAAGGCCAGGTTGAATGGGGCTTTGAGCAACCTGGTCTAGTGGGAGGTGTTCCATGCCATGGAACTAAATGATCTTTAAGGTCCCTTCCAGCCCAAGCCACTCCATGATTCTATGAACTTCCCAGCAAAGTTTATGCAGAAATGTGGATTTTTACCTTTTCTGTTTCAGTTTGACATTCTTTCTCAGTATCAGTTTTCTTTTACTTTAGTTGTTTTATTATTGGTAGGAGACTTCTGCACATATAGAATTCCCCCTCTGTGCTCCTGAACCAAGACTAAGTAAGATGTGACATCCAGTCTTACCCAGTTTCTCTTGCTACAGTGAATGCAGTCACAAAAATGCACTCACAGGAGACTAAGCTTTGAGGGTAATTTCAGCCAAAAGTTTCTCTTTATTGAGACTTCAGACACCTCTTTTCATGCCTAAGACACAGATGCTAGTGGGTCAGGAAGCAAGGAGTCATGATTCAAACAATACTATGACCATTAGTCAGTGGTTCCCAATACATCCCTAATAGCTATCTCTGTAAGTACTCTTTTTGACACTTAAAGATGGTGCAAATCACTTTGATGAACATTAGGGAATTCATCTATCAAAATACATGGCAACTGAATCAACACCACTCTTCTATCTACGACAGAAAAAGTTAAAACCATCTCTGTAAATAAATCTTAGATGAGCAGGAGAGGTCACAAAAGAGAGAAGGGAAACCCTGGAAATAAAAATGAGCTATTTTCCCAAGCCTTAAATCAGACAGATTTGAAAACTGTGATTTGTCTAATTTATACAGTTTATTTTTGTTATTCGTTTTCATGCACTTCTGGGCTCTGGCAAGGATCATCAAGCCAAGTGCCAAAATACCTTGAGAAGAATGTATATACTTCTTGATTGGGAACAAGACCTAAAAGAAAGATCTCAGAGAAGCTTCCTCTCTTGAGATTTTTCTACCTAGCTCTGTAATTTCATAACAAGATTTCTTCCACAGTGTAAAAATTAACTGGGCACAAGACTCTTAGCCGAGGTAGGTAAGATTTAGAAGATTTTCCAATTCTTTCAGTTCCTCCACTACTTAATTGTTTTGAGTTCCCTCAAGTATTCATGCAATAGAAATGTAATAGTAATATTTTGTGCTTTGCAAAAACAAATATAAACAGGGTTTAACAGACAATTCATGGTAAAGGAACAGAAGGCAAGGACAAGACCAGATAAAAGCAATTAATTCAAAATTAAAGAAAAGATTAATTGAAAAGTGTAACAATATTCCAGATGGGGTTTATATCTTAAACAAATTAATGGCAGAGTGCTAGTTAGCATCAGTGGAAAAAAGAAGATCTGAACTGATTGAGGGAAAATGCCTCAAAAGCACCTATATTTCTTCCCATCTGAGTTTTCTTTTACCACCTCCTATCATAACACTGACTGGGTCCAAATATCTGTAGACTTAATAATATCTGGCAGAACACAGCCTGAGGAGATATAAGAGCAGACTGAGAGGATGGTGGGTATCACAACTCTAGCCACACAAGCACATTTTGACAAGGCAAATGGTATTTTCCACGATTGAATAAAGCTATTCATTTTGGTGAAATGGAGAGTGCTCTCTGATAGGATGAGAGACAGCCTGTTACCTCTCCTACACAGAGCAGTTCTGCACTCTAGGAGTGAGACTTGTACTGTTGGGCCTCTCCACAACAAGAAGGGCTCATTCAAATTGTCTGGTAACCAATGGAGTAAACCAATGCTGTGAATTTAGACAGAGTTTACAGAATTTACACAATTCTCATATACAGTCAGCCCATAACATAGAGAAAGGCAGGGACAGAGCAGAGGGATGTGAAGTGCCCATTAACACAGGACGCTTCCTCAGCACCGCTATCACTTTGCCTCAGGCTTCTTTCAAGCACAGTATCTTTAGCAGAGGGAGAGTGGAAAAACTCCAAGGACACCATCGATCTGACAACACTCCTGCTATTTGCTTAAGATTCTTTCCACTCCATCAGCAGAATCTGCACTGGTTCTCCTTCATGGCTTTACCCTTTGCCTTTTGAAATCCGGGCTCCCTCGTTCTCTGCCTATAGCATTACCACCAGTCAGCCACGGGGATGACAGGGATGCAGGCTCACAAACACTGATTGATGATGCACTTCCTAAGAAAGCAGAAGCAAGTAATAAAGATGACCTTAAGACATGATTTATGCATTTGGCAACTCAGACTAGCAAGAGACGGAGGCAGGAAGAGTGGATGTTGGTGATCTATCAGGAAAATTCTTGCTTAAAGCAAAAAACTGGTTGGTCAGCTGAAGTCAGAGAGAGTAGAAAAAAAAAACACTGCACAGATACAATTCCTCATCTCCCCTCTAGCAGCAAATGAACTTGAATGGTAGCTTTATCCAGAGATTTTCAGAGCAGCCAGGAAGCCAGAACATAGCATCCATAGCAAGACATCTACACAAAACCACAAAAAATGTGGAGCTAAATGGCTCTGCTCATCATTCTTTCTACTTCAAACCCATGATCAGATCACTACACAGGTTTTTGCAGAATTTTCAGCACAACAATTCCATTCAGTTCACAGCAAGCAAGGCTCTATCCAGCTCAACAGCAGCAAAACATCCAATGGGCACCTTCCACATGTGCAGGACAAACAAAAGTGTGATGTCTTTATATGGAAATACAAAGTGGACTACATGTTGGCTTGGTTTTTATAGAACTCTTGGTTTACTGTGTGGTCCACTATGAAAACCTTATTCCTGTGAAATAACTGGTTTCTGGTCTCTCTCCAGAAAGAAACATTTTCATGGCTAGAGTTAATTACACAAAGATTTCATCATGCCTTAATTTATGAACATATGTAAGACAAAAGATTTTTAAATCAACCCTTTCATTCATCTAAATTTTATTGTGCCCAGCAGAAATGATGTATTTCCTATCCAAAAGTATTGTCACACAAACGGTTTAGTTTTGGCTTAACTGAAAAAACACGACCCATTTTTACTACATGTAGATATGACACACATGCCTAATCACTGTTGTTTGCTTTTAATTTTTCAGTGTAAGAGTTTTCGCATTTCCCCATTCTCAGCTGCATATGATCCAGCCAAAACCAGTCAATCACAACTCCTGATGTGGTCAGATATCCCAGGGTACTGTTTTCTCATTTAGTTACGCCCTGAGAGCTATCCAAAATAATGTAGGTTTATGGCTAGATTTTACTTGCATTTCTTCTTCCAGCAGTGCATTTCTTCCTCACAACAACATCCACCAGTATAATCCTTTGACTTTAGGTGAAGTTACTCCTGGGTTTTACTCTGACACATTCAGGAGAATCTGGCTTACTGTCTTTACAATTATCTGAAAGACTGCTCAAACCCCTTGGGAACTGTTTCAATGAAACCACAGTAAATGCGTGACATAGCATTTTGGAGGAAGCACTGTGTTTTGAAGGAAGCAGTGCAGGAGTATCTCATGAGAGCAGTTCTTATTAATTGCAAGTTTTGTATGGCTTGGATTTATTAGAGTTCTGAATTTATTGCCAGTGGCCGCCATATGTAGTCTGTAATTTGTGAAACACAGGACTGTGTGCGTTTCCCAAAGACAATCCCTCTAATCATTTGCAAATTTAACAAATTTAACACAAAGAGATGTTTTCTAATCAGGACCAGCAACCTGGCCACTAGCAGCACTAGTACACAGACAAACAAGTAATGAAAGCATAGGTGCACCTATCCACAAAACCAATAATGCTGGTCAAAAAGATTTAGTGAGATTTTTCAACTGTTCCTCACCCTCCATTTTTCTGTATTTCAGAATGCAGTCTGGATGTTCTGTTTGGACAGAGGAAGCCCTTCCTAACAAAGCTGTTGTCACCAGAAATGAGAGGAACAGCTCTAAGGAGCTCCTCAGGGAGGGCAGCAATAACAGCTCACATTGCAACAGTACCCTGAAATGTTCTGACAGAACAGCAGGAAACAAACACCTGCTCTGTGGGAATTTAAAGAACTCTTAATGGAGCAGAATGCTCTTACAGGGTGATGGGGTAATATATCACCAACAGCACCTTCACAGGTAGCATTAATGCTAGGAAACTCCTCAGTAACGTAGAAGATACCCATCATGTTGACAGGCTGCTGTTTGAAGCCCATCCAGCCCCAGTCCCAACTACAGGAATAAGCTTTTCAACAAGTGAAGATCTACACAGAGAAGGCTACACCTTTCTCTTTTAGCAACATTCACTGTTTTGAATAAATTGAACAGAATATTGCAAGTTGGAAGTGGCCTACAATGATCCTCTAGTCCAACACTGACCACCTTAGGACTGACCAACTTAAACCATTTTAAGGGCATTGTCCAAATGCCTCTTAAACACTGACAGGCTTGGGGCACTGACCACTTCTCCAGGAAGCCTGTTCCAGTATCTGGCCAACCTCTCAGTAAAGAAATGTTTCCTAATGTCCAGTCTGAACCTCCCTGGTGCAACTTTGAACCATTCTTACGCATCCTGTCCCTGGATACCAGAGAGAATTGTTTTTGACCATGTAGTTGACTTCAACTCTTTTTTTCTCAGCTGTCTGAAGAATGCAAAATAAAGGACAGATGAATTTCCTAATTACTCTTTCTAATACAAGAGATGACAAAGAGTAATGATTAGGGTTGTGGCAATGGCTGACAGTGATGGAGAACCTCTACCAACAGGAGTCATCCAACAGGATCAGAAAACCTGAAATCAAAGGAAATCATTTTGTACACATCTCTGCACAGCTTTCCTTTAATACTTCTAAATGAGTAACTTCCAGCTTCCGTTCTGAGAGTTGTTTTAGTTCTTTGTTCAATACGTGGCCTGATGGTGTCAACCAAAAGCCAGTCATTTTCCCTGCCTTTCAGTTTAAGATGGTTTCATTTGTTTTTCTAAAGCTCTCCTCATATTCATTCTATTAGCTACCCTGCACGACTCACTAGTGATGATCTAAGTCACCCTACCCCCTAGTCCTTGCAGATATCAAATTTAACCAAAATGACCAAAATTTAACTGATTAGATTTGGTCTGTTCCAATTAATTTAACTTTTTTTTTTTTTACTGTAATTTTTTTGTTACAGTACAGGATCCTTAAAGGACTTCAACACTAGAATTCACATTTCATAGCAGAAGATGAGAAAAAAAAAAAAAAAAAAAAAAAAAAAAAACCAAAACAAAGCAAATTCACTCTTTTTCAAAGTAAAACGTCTCTTTCCCCTCCTCCCTGTTAAAGATGGCCTGGCTAAAGAGTTTTTTTTACAGGATGATGATGAAAAATGTAAAAGAAGTGCAGTACTTCAGGCTTTGCAGAGCATTTATGAGAACACAGAACCATTTCTGGCACATGTATTTCTGACAGCACTTCTCCTAGGTGTAGTCCAGCACTGTTTAGACAAGGTTACTCAATCTGGTACCTTCCTAACGCTGCTCAGTAGGTTAAAGGCTTTATTCTATTAGCCTACATGACTCAGCGATGAGGTTTCCAAGAGCTTTCATGACCTACTTGTAACCTCGCATTTGTTACAGGAGCTACAGTTTACAAGCTCAGAAATATTCTTGCCCTCTAGTTTCTAGCATCCTTTTTTTGGTTGTTTTTCCAGAAGCAAGGAGATCTGTGCACAGACTATGCATAAACCTCATCGATAGCAAAAAACTCCTTTCTTAAATCCAGGAAGAAATATTCTCAGCAGATGGAAAACATCCTTTTAAAGGGGGCAGTTTCTCAGCCTCCTGAATTGCAAGTGTCCATTAAAAGGACAGCAATTCTTTTGTGAAGAAATCACTCAGACGTTTAATACCAGGCATTCACGACCTCCCAAAATTAAAACACTACAAACAGACCTAATGACAAATTCAGTTGATGCCATTTATGGTGAATAATGTAAAAAACTTAATACCTTTTTAGCTTACTGAATATAGATTGAATTTTTGTTAATGCTGGAAAGACTCCTGTTCTGCATGTTGATAATAGTGGTGGAGTGGCTGACACACCAGAGCTGTGCTACCATCTTTGACTGGCACGCCAAAGGAGTTTCTCCCCCCTTTCGACTCTTCCCTAGTGAGTCCACATCTAGAGTCCTGTGTCCAGTTTGGGGCTCCTAGTTCAAGAGAGACAAGGAACACTGGAGAGAGTCCAACAGAAGCTACAAAGGTGCTGAAATGATGAGAATATCTCTGTGACAAGGAAAGGCTGAGAGACCTGGAGAAGACTGAAAGGGGATCTGATCAATCTTTATCAATATCTAAAGGCAGGGGTCAAGAGGATGGGGCTAGACTCTTTCCAGTGGTGCCCAGCAACAGGACAAGGGACAGCAGGCACAAACTGGAACACAGGAGGTTCCACCTAAACATGAGGAAAAGATGTTTTTCCTGTGGGTGGCAGTGCCTGGAGCAGGCTGCCCAGAGAGGTTGTGGAGTCTCCTTCTTTGGAGAGATCCCAAACCCGCCTGGATGTGATCCTGGACACCCTGCTCTGGGTGACCCTCCTGGAGCAGGGTGGTTAGACAAGATGATCTCTAGAGGTCCCTTCTAATTCCTAGCATTCTGTGATCCAGTCTTTCTGTACTAATGCCACTACAAGACCCAGGGATAAGACCTTGGGAGGACTAAGTGGGAGAGAACAGTAACACATAGCAAATCCCACAGCCAGTGAAGCTCTCACTTGTTTTCTGTAAACACCACAAACTCCCATGGCTGCAACCAGGAGTCAGTAACTCCAGCTATTCCAAGAGGAAGCCCCAGCATGTAAATTACACCTAATTCATACTTTATTAATAAGTGCATGTTGCACTGCAGAAAGGTTGCAATGCACTACATGGGTGCAATATTTATGATCAAAGTTCAAATCCTTTACTTCCTCTAAATTGTTTCTACCTCAGTATATAGAGCTTCAAATGTTCTCCACTACATCAGCTGGTTTTGGGGGGCTTTTGTTGTTATTATCCATTATTATAAACTTCCACTTTCATTCTGTGAAACACAGCAAATTGAAAAATGCCTTTGTTTTACTAGAAAGTACATGAAGCATTTCTACATGAGCAGCAAATACTTTGCACATATTTTTTAGATATATTTAAGGCATATATCCACAAGCACATATTTCTTGGTGAGTCTGCAAAATTATAAAATAAAAAGCATTTTTCTTTGTAGGGA
>NW_008582394.1:51522-62822 GCF_000691845.1 Merops nubicus | reverse complement strand
GGAAAATGCATTTTCTTTGTAGTAAGCAAAAATACATATGTTGATCTAGTCATATCCTTAGGAAAAAAAGTTATACAAAATATGCTTAATCTATGTCTAGAGGGAAATGAAAAGAGGCAGAAAAATCTAGATTGCTTAGAACAAGGGTATGTTTGATCTGCATGTAATGGGAGCACTTTACAAACTTCACACCACGACTTCACATTGATGGACAGGAAGCTTAGACTTTGAGCTGGACCTGGAGGAATTTAGTTAACTGAATGCATCCCTTTGCCTCAGAGATGAAAGCCACTTCCTATCCCACAAGATCTCTCTATGGCTTTCCTACACTGCTGTCAGCCATTTCAATATTTCTCTGTGTCAGAAAAGCAAATTTGCATCTGTGGTACAGGCTGGAAAAACGTCAAACTTTTCTAATTGAAAAAAAATGCAAAATAAAATAAAGCATGACACAGGAACCCAGGTGTACATTAAAATTCACCTACTTACTTGTAAACTTCTCAGACTACTTTCATAATAACCCAAAAAGCTGTTTTGACAAATATTCCAGACGTGTAAATATACTCCATGCTCAAAAGTCACCGAGGTTTTGCTTGGTGTGCCTTTTCTCAGAAAAGCTGAGGATCTTAAGAGCCAAAAGGACTAAAATGAAACACGGTTATACAGCACACCCAGGGCTTTGAAGCCAATGATCTGACTTCTAGTTTTGTTCTACCCTTACACACAAGACTATCCTACTTTTCTCTCTCCGTTTAGAAAATCAGAAGACTTTCTCATTATTGGCACTTATGCCTTAAATGCAGGAATAAATTAAATATTGCCAGTACTTAGAGTATCCTGTTACCTGTAGTGACTCTTTTAAAAAAAAAAAAATTATTTTATACAATTCAAATAGGGAAATGAGTTGCAGCAAACATTTTTTGCTAGCATATAAAAATATTTTCTAGAAAAATGATAACCTATGCTTCAGTACACTGGACATAGCATAATTAAATAGTAGGTGTATAGTATGACTTTACATTCTTTGAACAATTATTGCTCTTTTTTTATGAAAACAACAGCTCCAGGTTATCACTGACCCATTTTTCCTAATTTAGCAATGGAATGAACATGGCTAAGAACAGAAGACCAGTCATAAGCCTACAGTATTTCATGCTGGCTTCAGTTATATGTAGCTGTGGAAATTGCTAAGGGTAGATGAAATCTTCTGTCCTTGAACTGTAGTTGTCACTATAATGAATCTGGCAGAGTAACAGAATGAAATTGTTTACTCCACCTAGTACTGCTCTATTGACTTTGGGCTCAATAATGTAATGTAAAACCAGTCTCTACTGGTGGTACTGTCTATCACAATGGGTTGCTGAATGGACTCCAGCAGAGTAGCACTTTGATTGCTCTTCTTGAAATGTTTTAGTGGAGATGCTAAGAGCAAATGAATTCTCACTGAATTTTAGAGGTCAGTGTTTCTATACACCCATGTTCTCTATAAATATCACAAAAAGTATTGCAAATAAAACAGTATTTCTGAAACATTTTTCCAAACAATATTTTTCACACAATTTAGATATATGGCATTCTAGATTCTGGAAACGTGTATGTATTCTATTATTCTTTCACATTCATCAGTGAAAAAGTAAAGTTTTAAAAAGTGAAGCAAATAGATGACATTTTTTACTCATTGTACCGTCACTGAGATTCTGCCTTTGGTGAAGGCTATGGAGGATCAGGTTCTACAGTAAAATGGAGAGGGGCATCAGCTTTCCAAGAAAATAATCCAGAGAATGTAAAATCTGCCTGACAAGAGGAGTGTTTCTCTGCTGTATTTCCCTCTCTGGGGATGGCTTTGCAGCTTTCTGGACAGAGATTGCATTGTGTAGATAACTACACCCAGCAGTCTTCTTCCAAGCCCTCCTCCCACCGACCCTGACCTCCAGCCAATGGTTCAAAAGCACATCTTCAGAAACTGGATGTTCAAGGCATTACTTTTGTTATCTATAAGGGCAGAGGTCAGTCTCTTTAATTTGAGAGCAACCAGAGTGTTACGATGAATAAGGCATAGTAAAGCTCTCTTAATTAAAATGTGTAGTGGAGAAAGAGAGATAACATCAAATAAAACAGATAACAGCAGCATCATAGCAGGGACTAAGGCTGTTGGATTACAACATTACTTCTTCCACCTCCAAACGAGTGAAGGAGATGGACAAAAACATTCCACTATGGTACAAAAAGTTGTCTGCATTCAAACAACTGCTCATCTTGATCAGGTTCAAGGATCCATTCCTGCCAATCCAAAAATTCTTTTGTGAATTCCTTCCACAAATACTCAGAGCAACGCTTGCTTAAAAATGCAACTATTTGCATGTCAAGAGGAGGAAATACATGTTTGAAACCATATTTTTACATATCACTTTATTAAATTTATCATGTACCCCTTTTTATTCCTGTTTTAAATTGCTCAACTGGTCAAAAATGTATAAATAATGGAACAGTCTCTACATATTTTAGCATCTTTATATATAGATCACATGTGGTTTGGTTTTAAAAAGAAATTAAAATTAACATTTTCCTCTTTTGGGAAACTTCATAGCTCATCTGAAACTGTATTACTAAACTCTAAAAAAACTGTTGTTAAAGGATTAGTTAAAGAAATGAGCCACCTGACCCACATTAAAAGTGGATAAGTAATATAATTTTTTTACAGGCAGTTAGAGTCGCCAGATGTAAAATACAGAATTTCAAAAGTTAATTTATTGGTGAAAATGTTATCCAGTGCCAATTTGGACTAATTCTTCCCAGCACCTGTGGTTCATCAGGATTAGACCTTTTAAAAGAGGAGATTTTGATTTCCCTTGTCTTCTGTAGAAGATAAGGCAGAAGTTCTGAAGGCTCTTTATATACATGTAATGTGCTATTAAAAAAAAAATCATGCATTCTTTTAGGATATATGTCATCACATGTTTCCTTACTGTGCCCAGTTTTCAGAGTCTTAAGTCCTTTCACATCCTTAGGAATGGGCTTTTAACTTACGCTGTTAACTCCAGAAATCATAATCCCCACTGGACAGGCACAATCAACAGGCTATGCAGATCGACAGAGCTGTCTGCAGAATTTGGGAGGTCAGTCCCACCAAAAAAAAACCAAAGTTCAGAACTTCATTTGAAAAGTAGTTTTAGAAAAGTAATTTGGAAAGTAGTTTTAGAACTGATTTAACTGATCCTGCACCTGATTGGCCACATACCTGGCTAGAGCTACGCCACATGAGCTGCTATTGTGCCAACCAAGGAACAAAACTCTTCATGTGTAGATTAGAATAGAATATTCTAACTTTCTTCTGCTCCAGTTACCTGGACATCAAGGCTTCATCCTGAACGTTTCTAAACTGAGGTGATTTTTTTTTTTTCATTGACTCCAGAAGACTTTAACTCAAACCCTAAGTTACTGATAGAATCATAGAATTGTTCTGGTTGGAAGAGACATTCAAGACCGTCAAGTCCAACCGTTAATGCAGTACTGCCAGGTCACCACTAAACCATATCCCTAAATTAGATACCACACACCTCAACCCCTGTCCTCTCAATTAGAATTGATCACGAAACTGAACACATTAGATAATGTCACCCCCACCTCCAAATTATCAATTCCTGAGCTTGAGTTTGGAATAAGGACTGTAGCTCTCAAGGGAAGTTCACTCTCAGCACAACAAGATCTGATGTAACATAGCCTACTGCCCTAAGATTTTTGTTGTAGGTCCCCTGGGAAGAGGTATCAAACTTGACTTTTTCTGCTTAGTTGGATTACCTAATGATAATTAATTTAGTGTAGAAAGAGTCAGTTTAAATATTAAGATGCTGATGAAGCTAAGTCAAACAAGCTACACCATCACAGAGTCATTTTATTGAACTCTCACCTGGCTCAGAGTATACCCCAGTGGTTCATGAAATCTCAGTGATTGATCATAGAGAATAACCAAAATGACAATTTCCAACCTTACCTCCTATAAAATTCAAACATGAGGGTCCTAAATTCTGTCAGTCCACATCAGTCTAGCACATTTCAGAGGAAGAGCCACCTGCCAAATTCAGCCACTTCACACACAGGGGCTTTAGGTCAGTGCAATTAGCTGAAGAAAATACACTTTAAGTGGCTTAAGTCTAAAAGCACTCGGGGCTTCCAACAATGCTAAAGAATACATCTAGAACACACACAAAAATCCCTTCAGTCTGACTTCAACAAAATAAAACTAACACAAAAAACTGCCTTTGTAATTTCCTGTTGCAATAAATTTTCCAACCAGCCGTATATGTATGGAAACTGCCTCAAGCAACTATGTTATACAATGAATTTGGCACACATGAAAATAATACTGGATAACCAACACAATAGGAGCATATAGAGTATTTCCCTTCAGCTATTGGTGCTCTGCAGCAAATGGCATCTGAAACTGTAATGAAGGAAAATCTCTGGAAGATCACACAACTTTTTCATTTAGTGGAAGACTATAATCTTCAGGGGTTAAGTTGACGTACAAAAATATATATATATGGTCCAGCTGTTTCAGCTTTGAACATGTTCACAATTCAAGGAACTCATAAATCAGATGGCCTTCGGTTTGCTCTAGTTGGCTGGTGGCCCCATCAGACAAACACCAAGCCTGTCACCAGGGCATCACTCTGTGAATCACAGGTTACAGGAGTTGGTGAAGAAAAGAACACCTCACAGTAGAAGACACAAAAAGCCTCACCAGTTGTTCAGTTTATCTAAAAGATAGAGAGATTACAATCGTAGTGGAGAAATTCCTGGCTGTAAGGGTTCTTTAATCTAACAGAAAGTCATAACAGGGAAACAAATGGCTGCAAGCAGAAGCCAGACAAATTCAGTAATAAAGACAAAAAGTGTTAACAGTTTGAGAGGGAAATTAGTAGAAGAAACTACCAAGAGATCCTTCAACGTTTGACATCTTCCAGCTTAACTGGATATCTTTTTGAGAGGTCTATTTCAGCCAAAATTTATACTGTAGGTCTTAAATGGATAAAAATCAAGCAGTGCACAACACATATGATGACCTATGTTCTTGTAGGGCCTTAAAAAAAAAAAAACTACAAATCTGTTAACTGTACTGGCCAAGCAGAGAGCAAGGACACAAGGGTCAGGACACAGGTCAAGAAGAGCATTCCTCAAAACACCTCCTTGTTTCACTGCATGCTGATTTTACTGTTTTGTCTTTCTCCTGTTAAATAATATACATTATATGAAGGTACACTTTCATGTATGGAGATACGTTGAGCCATCAGCTCTTCTATTTATCACCCAAAGTGCCTTCATTCCTTAATTTAGTGCTTACTAAAACACTCTGACAATAACCACAGGAGAGCATCCATTTGAAAGAGCAGCTTCAAACTATGCTGCATTCCAGAATGAAACTTGTTCTGCAGTGCTATGCCCTAACACATCCATCTTATTTATCTTAATAAAACATCCATCTCTCTTTATCTTCGAGGTCTTATTATTAATGTCTGATCTGGATGAATTTAAAGGGCAAGAGGTTACAAACTAGGTTAACCATGATAAGACCTATCAATCTTTGGGCTTCATGGTAATGCAAGCTTTGCAAAAAATAATCTTGTTAAGAGGTACAACATACCCCTTCATGCCCTCGTGCTTCCCTTCATTTCTTCAAACGCAGGGGAACCTTGGTGTCATGTTTTACCTTGATTTCTGTCCCCCACACACTGCTGTGGCTCTTGCTTATGGGGACTCTGCAATGGGCTCGGAGAGGGGGCTGGAGTGGGGGTGAGGAAGGCTGCATTTGCCACTCTCTAAAGCCATAAATGAAGATGAAGTATGGATGCTACAATAACAACCTCTACTTCTTCACTGTTTTGAATTCCAAGAGATGGAGGCATCTCCTGAGCATCAGAGGAGTCTATATCATCAGACTTCCACTGAAAACTGAGCATACACTACATACAGTAGATGCTGCCAGATATGCTCTAGCTGTTATTAATTGGAAATTAAGAAAAAGGGATAGGAGATTAACTGGGAAAAAAATGGTTAAGCATTTTGGTGCATTTTCACTTTATGATGATAATTTGGGTAGCAACAGTCCAAGTTATCATGAGGATGGAGACTACTCATCCTTCCAAGTACAATGATCTCTTTGGCAAGGAAAAGTTTTAGAAGTATCAAATCTCTTGGTGTCTACAGTCTTGAATAACGTCACCTGTATTTTTAACAGCCCCTCACTCATCCTTCTATGTCATAGTATACGTGGAATGTTTCAGGAGATTCTTATAGATAATTTTAGAGCCCAGATGTGAATCACAGTAGGCAGCAAAAAAAATAGAGAGCAAGAGAGGAAGCGAGTTTTGTTCAGGCTAAGCTGGCCCACACGATAGCACACACAGTATGTGCACACATAATCCTGGGCTCAGTTTTCCTCATAAGGCGGCAGCAGCTCTTATCTTGGCTAGCTTGATCCCAATTATATGACCTATGGCATATAGGAACTTTCTTTTTTTTTCCTAATAAATTAAAGGTAATAAGGTGAAACTAATCAATGAAACCATAAAGCCATATGGTATTGTAGTCCTGGATGGTAAGTTTATACTCTGAGAATCTACAAATTAGCTGTGAAAATAAAAAACATTTAAAAATAGATCAAGCAGAGATAAAAGCCTTGGAGCACATTGTAAAAATTACGGATCCCCAGACCCATTAAAGTGAACTAAAAGCAAATGACAACGTGACTAGCAACTTTATCAAAATCAGTAAAAGGTCCATTTCATTTTTATCCAAATGAGGGTCTGTGATCACGAGCATCCCACAATGTCATATGTTATCTAGAAAGCCATAGCGTGTCACCAGTTGATAAACATCATCAGGAGTCCAGTTTCCATCTCAAGGGAAACTTCTGGGACTATCTTTGGTTCATGGCTGGGTCAGGTCACTCAAAGTTTTCACTGACCTGAACCTGATCCAAACCAAAGGATTGAAATTCCTGACCCACTCACCCCAAAGAACAACTATAATGAAAAACTGAAACAGAATCATACAGTACAGCAAGCACATGCCCCAAGAGCAGTATCTGTCTGAGACAACTTCAGGAGAGCACCTGCGTCTTTTTATCAGGAGAACCTCTCTATTTACCATGACATTGACTTGAAGAAATGAGTCTTGTAGTCAATAAACTATTCTGTTAATTATAATTGAGTTGGTTTAATAAAAGTATGTGAAGCATAACTGTTTTTTTTTCCTGGTAATTCGTTTGTAAAACCTCACTTCCTTACTGTTTCTCCTTGAAATCAGTTCTTAAAGAAACCTGAAACCAATTACCACAGCAATGCTATTATTATAAAAGAATAAGACTAAACTAAATTCTGCCCACTTCTAGCTCTTTTTAACATACAAAGTTACTAAGATTCTCCTGCAATATGACATCCTGGCTGCTCTAACAGTTCTGTACTGCCAGTAAGAATTTACTGAAATGCAACTTTAACCTCATAGACACTTAAAGTAGACACTGCACCAAAATGTGTAGAGTAGCTGGTTTCAAAACTGCACAGTGAAGATGACTCTAGCTGAAACAACACCAATGCAGCTATAAACAATTCATGTTGTCATGCTGAAGAGGATTCAAATGTTGCTTATGGTTAATATTTCTGTGGGTTGAGTCAATAAAGACATAACTAGGTGTTATTATTAGTGGGGGTTGAGGGAAGAGATTTTTTGTTTAAATTCTGCCTTATAAATACATGATTTGATGCTATATATTAAAAAAAAGTGCTAAAGAATTACTCTCTGCTGAGAGCCAAAGAGCAGACAATTAAGCACTGGATACATGAAAGCACCACAGCTAAAGAAATCCTTGGCTACTTTTCAGGCCTATAGCCCTTTCCTCTGAGCCTGGTAAACCACAACTGGCTGATGTTCATCACAAGAACACTGCTTAGAAATAAAAATATTGTCCTCTCTGCAGGTGTCTCCCCATTTCATGGGGACTGAGTTTCAGCCAGCTGAGGATTTCTCTGCTTCATAATTTCTGCTACATACCAGACAAATCACGAATAACTCAATCCCTTTGCATTGCTGAAATTGGAGTAAAACTGTGAAGTCACTAAGATGCACTTATTTATATAAAACATAAAGGTATGAAATAGATAAAATATAAACTGTAGTTTTGCACAAATACAGTGTATATACTGTTACAGAAGTGTTTTTTCTCTTTTTTAAAAAGTATTCTTCCCATGCCACAGAGTGGGCAAGGCCGGTAGCAGCCCTCCCCAGGAGGTTTATTTAAACACTTGCTTGTTGACAGCATGCAGAACCCTCTCTAATTTACAAATACAACAGCTTCAGTCGTGTAACAGTAAGAGCTATCATCCTGCATTGGCAACATTGCTTGAAATTTCTCATCCCTTGGTTTTATCAATCCTTTATGATGGGATCTCCAGTTAAATTTGAGCCTTTCCTTTTATTTTTTGCTCCTCTTCCAGGTCAGGAGGTTATTTGTATATTTTCTTTAATTGGCTATATTTATGATTCTTATTCCAAGGAATTCTTCTAATAACTACTAGAATTGGCTTTCAAGTAGCTTTAGAAATGGTATTTATGTTTCTATGATCATTAGACTTGTTTTCTTAGGTCTGTTTTGTACCAGGAGCAGTGAAGTAAAACCTCCAGGATGGCTGGCACTTTGCTAACAATTTAACAGATTTTTTCTTAGTGGAGTTTCAAAACTTTACCTGTAGCAGTCATATTTTTTTCATATTTCAAAGGCATGTGAGCACCCTAAAATTTAACTTGGCTATTTAACATATGGCGTACATGTAAGTATAAAACAATGCATAAAGCTCCTTCACTCATTAAATGATATTAAAATACTTTTACTGACTCTCCAACATATGCAGTCCTCAAAAGTTCATCACTGTATGATAAATCTGACTTCTGCTTTCATTTCCAGCAGCAGGTCAGTATTAATTTAGTCATTGTTTCATTCATCATTCACAATCAGAACCATATTATTACTAATTAACTGAATTCATTCTGGGATTTATTTGACTGAAAGACTTAAGAAGAGCCCATCTACCTCTAGTGCACATAATTTCTTGGGAATAGTACACATTTTCAGGTTTGGAGTCAAACTTAGCTCAGAGATGTTACTTTGACAAACGCTGTGCAGACTGTATTTGTTTTCGTGGCATTCTCATCCCAAAACCTTCAAACATCGATTTTATCAAACCCCTGAAAATTCAACTGTGTCCCCACAACTTCCTAGTCATCTTATTTTCCTTGAAGCTGTACAGAAAAGAGTGTGGGATTACAACACACTGTCCTTACAGCACTAAGTAAAATGGCCTTTACAGTATCTTGCATGAGGTGTTTGCAATCCACAGCCCTCAGTCCACTCCCTCTATCATTAAGATGATGAAGGACACCCTGAGCAGCAAAATTAAGTATGTTTATTTGGCTAGTTAGTTTAATGGACACATGATAAATTCTGCTTGTCCTCCCTCTGCTTTATAGAACACGACTGTAATTATTAGAAAAACATCTGCAGTGATCTCTTCAGACTGAGGGACTCATCTGCTGAATTCACTGACTCGACCGGCTGCTGATTTTTATGTTAACAGTAGTTAAATAAACTTTGTCTTAAAATACCCCTCTCATTCATATGGTCTTATATTTAGCAGTGAAGAAAAATGATTGTTAAATTCAATAATAAGTTTCAGCACCAAATACTTCTTATGATGCTTCTTTATACATTACGCCCTAATAGGAAGGTTTAGGGTATAATATTTTTACCTTCTAGTTCTTACTCCTTGGGATTCACCAGAAACAGGCAAAATACTGAATATTATTGTTGCAGAGCATGCAGACATTAAAATCCTGATGAGAACTCTGTGATTTAGTGACTTTATTTTTAATGATTAGTAATTAAAAGATCATGAGATCACATGAGAAATACCTACTCACAACCTTTCCTGAAATAGAAGGCATCAGACTCAAGATTTAATTGCAAGCTTCACATTTCAAGATTAAATCCATGCGTGTTAATTATTTAAATGTTTATTTACAATACATCAAGATGCCAAATGAATCACACACAAGTCAGTCGATTGCTGGATTGAAGACTTTTTGTTCCTTTTTAGGAATGAAAACTCTAAAACGCTTTTGCTTTTGTACCCAACTTCACACAGTTTACCTAACCTGCAGTTCAAGTGCACTGGAAGGACTTCTCTTATGCCACACATAAATAAGACTGGATGCTTCATTGAGGTTGTCACTGTATATTTCATTGGTTTGACATTTAAATTAAGCATATTGAAAGGATGCACGTCATATAGACAAGTGAAATCGTAAGAACACAGGAGGAAAAAAAAAAAGCAACTTTGAACTTCAAGGATCATTTCCTGTCTTTGTTCACAATGTTCTTTCATTTGCTAATCTTTACCCTGCCTTATTCTTCTCTATAGTCACTCTGTGGATGTGACTCAACCTTTTCCTACTTATGCTAAATATAACTCTTTGTCTTCCCACCTCTCTCTAAAACTACTGGCCAGATTTTACTGGGTTATACTGGTTTTGGCTGGGATAGAGTCAGTTTTCTTCACGGTAGCTGGTAAGGGGCTGTGTTTTAGCTTTGTGCTGGGAACAGAGTTAATACTACAGCGATGGTTTAATTATTGCTGACAGAGAGTCAAGGCCTTTTCTGCTCCTCATCCCACCCCACCAGGCTGGGTGTGCACAAGAAGATGGGAGGAGACACAGCTGGGACAGCTGACCCCCACTGACCAAAGGGATATTCCAAATCATATATCATCATGCTCAGCATATAAACCTGGGGGAAGAAGGAGGAAAGGGGGACATTCGGAGTTATGGCATTTGCCTTCCCAAGCCACTGTGGCACATGATGGAGCCCTACTTTCCTGGGGATGGCTGAACCCCTGCCAGGTTCTTTGCTTTGCTTGCACACATGGTGTTTGCTTTACTTAAACTGTCTTTACCCCTACCCACAAGTTTTCTGACTTTTACCCTTCCAGTTCCTAACCCAAGCCTGCCAGGAGTGAGTGAACAAGCAGCTGCGTGGGACTTAGTTGCTGGACAGGGTTAAACAACAACACCAGTCCAAGTCACTCCTGTGCAAACAGCAACTGTAAGTCAGCTCCATTTTCATGAAGCTGCTATTCCCACAGAGCAAGATCCACCTCCTGTTCCTCCAAAGTGATGGGGAGATGTCTCACCTCTCTGCAGTTCCATTTTGTTCTGCCATTGACCAGGGCCAACACAAATGATACCATCAG
>NW_008582394.1:44529-51491 GCF_000691845.1 Merops nubicus | reverse complement strand
ATTGTATTGTAAACAAAAACATTATGATATGAATGACCGCCGGGGTTACAAACAGATCAACCAGCTCATACATGATCAACGCCACCCCCAACGATCCCACAAAGGATGTAACTCGGCCCACAACAGGTGGTACAAACAGAGACCAGAGGTTTCCCACAGTTGGCATGGGAAACAGCCAGACCAGCCAGTTAAACACATATGATAAAGGTGCCCACATGGTGACTCTCACCCGATCGATCCACGTTCACAAAGGTCTAAACAGGCCAGGGCCCAGCTCCAGGGAGAGTCAGGAGGTCTGCCCTGAACCAGGAAGCTCTGTGGAGTGCACTCCACAGACAGACACTCCTGACTCCCTGCCAGTGGTCCCAGCTTTTATCCCCAAGCAGACCCCTGACCTTTGTCAACTCAGTGCGGGACCCCTGGGGCTCATTTCCCTTCTGGCTCTCCCTGCAGGGCCGGCCGCACCCTGGGGGGAAGCTATAAGGCAAACTCACCTCCTCTGTATGCAGGGCTGTGGGAATCACCCATATGGCAACCTTAATTCAGGGCTCGGGGATCAAACCCCAGCATTTCACAGCTGTAGGATGCACTCACGAAAAGAAGGTAGTTGTTTGTCTTCAAACCTGACCCAGCCCATGACTTCCCCAATTCACCTTTTCCTCTATTGCTTTATTTCCATAAAGCTCCTAAATCCAAAACTGAGCTCAGAAACATTTGCTACACAGATCTCGGCAAAGAATTACCAAGGAAAAGGAATTACCAAGAAAGAAAAGGAATTTTCCAAAGATGTCAGGTATTTTCACAGGTTACAATGAAAGACCAATCTGAGCTGATGAAGGAACGACAAACTTATCCACCCACTGCTTAATTACTCCTTTGGACAGGCTGACCATTTCTATGTTAGGTGGTTCTGAAGTCTCTCATAATACACAGCATTCTATTACAGTAGAAGAAACCCCAAAAATTTTCCTTCAGACTTTACATGGCAGCATAGAATTCTGGTTTTGACTCTTCCTTAATGTAATATAAAATTGGAAATATTAGGAAAGTCATGCCAGATGTTTCAAAAGACTGCTCAGTCCCCCTCCTTTCCCAGCCTACTCTGGCCACAACTGCAGCTGAGCTTTTGTAAGACAACATGGCTTTCCAGCTGCCAGGAGTAGCAAAAGTCACTAAGTCACTACCACTTGTCCTCGGCAGCTTCCAGCTCTAATAATGCCCAAAGCAAATCCTGCAAACTATCAGGTCTAAAATATATCACAGTTTTTGCTCTTGGCAGTCAGCCATAAGAGCTTATTGCAACAGGGCACACTGCTCAGCTATAGTGAGTACAGCCACAAATTGTGGGATGTGGTGTTCAGGGCTTCATCACAACTAAAGGTACTAACACAACAGTTTCACATATGGCAACCAAACTCTCTACCTAGAAATCTTGGCTCTTACAGTTACAGTCCTCATAAAAATCCACTGTAAACTTGGAAAATAAGCTGCCAGCTACCACCATCCCAACATATAAACACACCAAATTTTTCCATCCCAGAACTTTTCCTTGAATAGTTCAGCACATCACTAATTGAAAGTAAATAAAGGTTTTAATGATTTGAGCCTACATAAACCTTTTTTTAATTCAAAAGCTAGAAGTCTCTTAAGGATAAAAAACACTTGCATAAAATCACTGCAGCAGAGCACAATCAATCCCTCTATCTCCATTTGTTTGCTTTAGCACTTTACAAAGTTCCCTCAATTCTCAGGTCCAGATCAATCATTTGTTAAAGAAAGAAATGAACAGGCTTGGGTGCCTCAGCAGAATACTGATAAGAAACAGTGTCAGCTCATTTGAACTGAGCACAAGCACCAACTCTGAAAGAAGAATTTTATTTTTCCTCTTCTCATCCTTGGTTGGAGACTTGATAAAACCTACCAGCAAGGTGAACAAGAAGAAAGAAAAGAAAAAAATGTCTTTCCTAGCAATTGATTTATGGTTCTCATGGGGCTTTTATAGCATATTTAGCTTTGGGTTTTGAAATTATTTGCTATATTGTCATACACAGTGACTGTATATTCTTATTATTATCTATCCTCAACATCATTGGTTAAAGGTTTATTCAAGACTACAGCTTGACCTACCTAAACCTATTGATTTACACACCTCAACTGACCAGGTCAAGGAATGTGTGAGCGATGTACAAGTTCATTAAAAACAGATGAAGAACTAAAGTAAAACCAGAGTTAAGTCAAAGCAACTCACTTCATCCTTGGGCTGCAATTGCTTTTAGTGCTGAGACTGAAGGACAAGAGTATTATGAGTTACAAGAGCTGTAAATAAGCACAGGTCACATCACTAGAGCAAAGGAAGAAAATGTTAATCCCATGATTAAGCTTCTTAATTGCTTTCATTTACATTAATTTCCTTTATGCCAACGACCTCTCACTTTGACATCTGCACCCAGTAATGCCCCAGTGCCACCAGTGACTCTCTAGCATTCACAGAACACTGCTTCCAGCTACAAAAAAAAACTGCAAAAGCAAACAGCAGCACTATAAATACAGTTGGGAGCCTGATGATGAGGTCAAATACTATCTGACTGGTACCATGTGCAAGTGATAAAGGGAATTATCTGGGAAATGGGGCAATACACACTGAATGTCACTGAAATTACATCCAGGGACAATGCTTAAACTAAAGTTTTCCTTGTATCACTTTACTCTTTTTGGCACACCTTGCTAGCTGAATGCTTTATCTCTACTTATTCTTTTCCACAGCAATTTATTACCCTAGTCAAAGGCTAAAAAAATGCCTTGGCTTTCCACTGGAACTTAATAAGCATTTCTCCTGCCTTCCCCACTGAAGAACTAGGGAAGCTATGTGGAAGCTGCAGTGGAACACTGATTGATATGCACGAATTTTCTTCTGTATTACAAAGACAAGTCACATGCATTTGGAGGAAGAAGTTCTATTTTCAGACACACAAAGTGACTGGTGGCAGTTCTACCTGAAGACACCAAAATGACATAAGAAATATTATTTTTATCATTTAGTAAACGCCCCCAGCTCCTAGACTCCCTGCATGTTTGTTTTTTTTTTTTCCTGATCATAAGAGATTCCAGATTAATCTTCCCTGAAATAATAGCCAAAGAAAACAGGGAGCTTCGTGGGGTTTTGTACAGAGAGATATTCCTTGCCCACTTCTGCCAACATACTTTTTCCTTCCTCTACAGTGGTGAAGGCTCAGAGTGCTGCTGTTCAAGAGCCATATCCCTGTGCTACATCTCTGTGAAGTGACATCTGTGCTCTACAAAAGCATCTCTATTTTTTCTCAGTCTTGTCCAAAGCAGACTCTGTGCAGCAGATCTCATGCAGTACCAGCTCAGTCAGGCTGCAAGGTCTCCAGTTCTCTCCCCTCAGATGCTCTACAGGACCTGGCTCAACTTCTCAGCACCCACTTGGACTATTCTAGGAAAAAATTAGCCCTACAATACAGGATTTCAAAGTAAATATCCAATGTCTGACATTGTTGTATAGTACTTAATTAATTGGTATTCACTAATGAGGTAACGTTTCACTCTAAATAATTGGTCAGATTCTTCTTAGGAGAATTGTTAAGTGGCTTCAGTTTCGTTTTCCATCAGGATATACCAGCTGCAGGAAAAAGACAGCCTCAGACCACTTTAAACTCCCATAGCCTGATCTGCCTTCTCTTTTTCCCATCCCATTTCTATTTTTCTAGCAATTCTATGTTCTTTCCTCAGGGTTATACAAAACTTAAATTCTTCAAGTTGAAAGAAAAATAATTTTAAATTATACTCTGTTCTACACACACAGTCACTGCCTGTACATTCAAATGGGGTTCTGCAATACAGATAATAAATGAGGAGGGAAAGAAACTCCACAAGGCCAAACCAAAGAGAGTTTTCCTGTGGGCTATCCCAGGTTATATTTGGCTCTTTGTCAAGTGTGTGACAACCAGGAATAGGGATAGGGATTGTGTCTCATCTTGCCCTGCAAGAAGACACAGAATCCATCACATCATTCCTTGGGAGTTAAAGTATCTGTCCCTATGAATTTAAGGCTGAAGGGCACATGTCAAATCCCTGTTCATCACAGCTACAACTGTGTGTTGCCATCAGTATGTCACATTTCATTATTCACTGCTTTTTTTTCTCTGCTTCCCCAAATCAAAGCACACAGAGTCCAAACTGCTGTTTAGAGAGCAAGAGTTAATCCAACACCTTACAAGGCTGTTGGCAGTTTAGCAGCCTTTAAATAAAATAAATAAAAAATAAAGTTTTAAAAAAAGACTGAAGTCAACAAGGCATATATCAGAAAGGGACATGGAAACATTCTCAAGAATCATGGAAAATTTCATACTGGGGCAAGAGGAGAGAGATTATGTTGGCAGAACATAGTGCATATCTAGAGTACAGGTATATGTATAAACACATCTCTGCAGGATTTGTCTGTGATATCACTGTGTTCATAGATGTACTTTTTAGCTGGTACATTAGAAAGCTCTGCCTGATGTGACTAGATGACTACGTTTTGCATTTGGCGAGTTCTTCAGCAGAAGAAGCATCTCTGTATGCTAGGGCTTTTCAGAAACATCTTCACTCATCAAAGCCTCTGCAGCACTTGTCTGAAAAGATGATTTCTTTGTCAAAATAAGTACCAGTGAATCTTTATACCAGATATTTGCTCATACAAACAGAAACCAAGGAGCTGCCCTTGGCCACCTGCTTGTGTTAAATACATGGACATGTAGGCTCAAAACTTTTATGAGCTCTGAACTCTCAGTCTCTCAAAAATACTGTTTTATCACAAATGTCAGTGACTATGTGTGCTGAAGGTCACAGAGCCAAATCCAAGAGGAGGACAAGCTTCCATCATTAGATATTTTTCGGGCAGGTTTACAAGCAGTGCATCTATTCCTCAGGGCAGCTTTACTGGACATTCTCTGAGCAACTCAGTTCTTTACCCAGGGCTACAGGTAATAATAAGGAACTACCTTTAAAAAGAACAACCAATTTTTCAAACCAATATTTAAAATAAATCAACCAAACAATCTTTAAGAAATTTAAAGTAAATAAATTGATGTGTTATGTCAGCAGTGATCTCACTGGTTCGGGTAGTATCCATTTCTCAAACTCACTATTTCCTGTCATGAGAACAGTACAGTAAGTATTCCAGCACTTGTATATTCAGTGTATGCCAGCAAGGGCTGCTATGCTGCCTTCTCCTTTCCCTTTTCTGTTTTGGACAAGATTGCTATTTCCACAGAGACTTATAAGATTAATGAGGAAGAAAACAAAAACAGTAGAGCAAGAAAATTAGACAATATGAATGAGTCAAACATATTTAGTGCATTCCTCTCTTACTGTCAGACCAAGCCATTAAAAATTTGGCAGCTGACTTCCACAGCCAAATTATGAAGAAAAAAAGCCATTATCCTGCTAATGGACATTAATTGATAGGGTAGCTAATTTAGTGGAAATTATTGGCCTGTAAAGGTGTACAGAGAAGTAAGACAAAAGCTTAACCTACCTAAAAAGCAGCAGCACTGTTGGCTTTTTCCTAATCTTCCTACTTTGAGTTCATGTTCACATTTGCCTGCTTCAGGGTGATCATTTTTGTTTGTAACCTACATTCTACAGATAAAGAGAAGCTCAGTTCTCTTTATTTCATCATTCTTTTGGAATTTCTTTCACTATAAACATATTTCCTAAGTCTGACTGAAGGTTTTTTATTTGACTTAAAGGAACTCTATGACTATTAAATTGCATTTATCAGAATTCTAAGCAGAGACACTAATCTTAGACACTCAAATGTAGGAATGTGCACTTGAAACAAGAAACACTGATTTATTTTTTTAAGAAATATATACATATGTGATGGGATGGAGAGGAACAAAAGGAAGAAAGGACTCTGTACACACCTTAACAAAACAGCAGTAGTTCCCTCCTTGAAACAGTGACCTAACAAAGAAAAAGCTTAAAACCACCAAAAGTCAGACTCCAGGGAATTTAGAAACCCAAAGCTCTCCTTAGTGTTCACTCCAATTTCCCCTTTTCTAGATATTCTCACTGTTTCTCCCTCCTTCTGCCAGCAGGCAACTTCTGTGCCCTGCAGTAGGCAGAGCTCTGTTAACTGCACTCCAGCGCCTGCCTGTTCAGCATTGCTGCCCTTTGATTGGTGCCCCCCGTTGTTATACCCTCGGAGCAATTAGCCAGGCTGCTAATTTCACTTTCCTCTGTGTAAAGTGCTTTATGGAGGAAAAATCACTGGCTCTTACAACACAAGATGTGGCAGCTTTGCTGCATCCCATACCAGCATCACCACCTGCTCCACCAGTGCTGTGCAGCTCAGTGTGAAGGGATATTAAGAGCCAGTATAAAGTGCTGCCAAAGCAATTTGGATGAAACCCAGTTTTCAGGCCTTAACATTTCCTGAAAATCTGTCGTGTTCCTGAAAATCTGAAAGTCCTGATTTTGGTCTGCTTGAGCTTCTGCTTTCCTACAGAGAACTGTACACAGTGTTTGGAAGCTGGAGTGTCAAGTCCCAGAAAGGCTGGGTGTAGTGGTTTACAGCACCAGGGAGGATGTGAGAACCCTTCCCCAGGTTCCGCAGTTCACAGAATCCTAGAATGGCATGGGCTGGAAGGGGTCTTGAAGTCACCTAGTTCCAAACCCCTGCCAGGGACGAGATTGTGCAAAGCCCCATCCAACCTGGGCTTGAATACTTCAGGGGTGGAGCATCCATATCTTATCTGGCCAGGCTGCTCCACTGCCTCACCAGCCTCACAGTGAAGAATTTCTCCCTTCCATCTAATGTAAACCTACCTTCTTTCAGTTTAAAGCCATTATCCCTTGACCTGTCATTACATGCTCCTGTAAAAAGTCCCTCTCCATATTATTGCTGTGAGATGCAAATTGATTCCGTAGCATTTTCTTGACCAGGGTCCTGTTCA
>NW_008582394.1:0-44478 GCF_000691845.1 Merops nubicus | reverse complement strand
AGTTTTCCCCCCTCATTCTTTAAACCAAAAAACTCATCAGACCCTGCACACTATTCTGCAGGCTCTGCTCTTGAGGCATCTTAAATCAGTTATAGGAGAATCAGACAATCCTTCCTTTCATCATTTATTAATTGTTCATATAATTATTAATTATAATCCAGAAATTCAGAGACCACTATAATTGGAAATTTCACCTCAGAAAACAGGTCTAGGATTCACAACTGTCAAATCTTGGTGTGGAAGAATTAACTCATTAACACACCATTATATTGAACCACCACCACTGACTGTAGCAATTACCAGTGGCTCAGCTTCCAGTTGTATCTCCAAACCAACTGGAACTGCTGCCTTTGTTCTACCTGTTTATTTATTCAAGATGGATTGACTGACTTTTCCATGTGTTCCATCTGAATTCTTTGAGCTAATCCCAGTGTCTTGGATAACGAAGCCTTTAACTGAAAGTCAAATATTCAAGTTCACATTCTGAAAATGCAACAGTGCATCACAAAAGTCATTTAATGCTGCGTGTTCTGCATTTTCTTACTTCCTTCCTTTCTCTCCATCTATGCATAGACACATGCTCCATAAAAGCACAAGGTTAAAAAAGAAGAGACCTTACTTTTACTGTTAGTTAAGGCAAACAATGAGAAACCAAGAGGGGGGTAAAAACTCTGATGTAATATAGCAGAGACTGAAAGAAATAAGTAATCTACCTAAACAAAATAAAACCAAGCAGGTGCCATCAAGTTGCCACAGTTTGTCAACTACACTGTGGTAACACACTACACATACCACAGCTGATAACCAATTTTTTTTTTAAAGTTAAGTTACACCCAACAACAATACATTCAGATGTATGTTGGGTTAATATATACATATATATATATATATATTTTTTTTTTTTTTAAGAGGGTTGACACGTGAAATTCAGGGTAGTTTTCTGATTCTTATCATGACTGCTTTGTAATGTAGATCCAGTTTGAAATTTTATGAGGGAATGGCTGCTCAAACCCCAGTGTTACCCCTCAGACACTGTCAATTCATCATCACTGAAGCAAGCAGAAATATGTCAGCTGAAAACAGGTAACACACATGGGTTCCACTGACGCTGCAAAAACATATTAAAGCACCCAGTCCAGCCAAGTTGTACACAAGAAAGTCACTTAACCTCAATTTTCACAGAATCACGGGCTGGTAGAGGTTGGAAGGGACCTCTGGAGATCATCTCGACCAATCCCCTTGCTCCAGCAGGGTCAGCCACAGCAGGGTGCCCAGGATCACATCCAGGCATGTTTGGGATCTCTCCAGAGAAGGAGACTCCACAATCTCTCTGGGCAGCCTGCTCCAGGCTCTGCACCCTCACAAGGAAGAAGCTTTTCCTTATGTTTAGGTGGAACCTCCCATGTTGCAGTTTGTGCCCATTGCCCCTTGTCCTGTTGCTGGGCACCAGTGAAAAGGGTGCAGTTCTAAAACAGTAGGAATTCACACTTCAGGTATCACAAATCATCTGTTTCTGCAGGCTCTCACCTAACAAACTACATCTAGAAAAGCCTGAAGAAGCCCTCACAGAATTTCAGACTGCTTCAAACCCCTGTTTTTCAGCTGATGCCACTGTTTTACACGAAAGTGAATCAAAGTGCCCAGGCAAAGTCATTAGCATATATTTCCTCAGGCAAGGGCAGCTGTTGAGCACTTCCATTGCACTGCTGATTCCTGTTTTAAAAATCTGACAGCAAAGGGGTTTATTTTACATTTATTTAATCAATTAATATTGGGCCTTCAGATGCTAAAGCTGTAGAACAGTAGTTAGAAGTGTAACGGCACTTCATTATGAGGTCTCATCAGACTTATTGCTGCTCCTCGAAAGAGTGAATCTATTTCCCTTAAGTACCCCGGTAACAGCAGCTTTGAAACATATTCTAGAATCTGAGACAAGCTTTTTCCACAACAGGCAACATTCCACCTTGGATGAAGGTAAGGAAGTAAAACATAAATTCTGCCATAGTGTTTAGAGAACAGCACAGTAGGGTCTTGTGTTTTTACAGTATTTTAAAGTATGGATTCCATTACGATAGAAAATGGCACAGTTACAATATTTCCCTCACGATGGGAGATGCTTCACCCTGAAAGCACTGGTGGGAATTACTCAATGGATCCAGTATTTATTATAAAACTACACACACAGAGTGATGCAGTCTGAGGAATTACCAACAGCTCTGGAAAAATCTATCTGAAGTGGTCTGGAACTTTCCATGCATAGTGGGGTTTTTATACTTCCTTCCAACTTCGAAAAGAAGCAGTTAAAACATTTTTAATCATCATGTGGTATTTTAGTTAATAAATTGATGTAAACACCAAATTAAATTCTCTGCCAATGAATTAAATTGAAACAAATGAAAACGCTTTGATGAAGGAAAGTTGGATAAGTAGTGCAGGACAAATATCCAGACTGAAAGAATTAATAGCCTACCAAAATTACTTGCTCACTTTTAAAGATTTAATTAATTGTCAACTCAAAAAGTATACAATACTAAAACCATCTGCAATACTGAAAAAAAAATAAGGGAAGGGAAAGTGTAGAAGTCAGTAACATTTCTATTGAAACCAAATGCCTCCTGTATACACAAGATTAAACATTTACAATTAAATCACAACACAGTGTGTCCATCTTCACCAGTGGTTCTGGTGTCAAGAGACTCATCTGACTCCCTGCATGAGGAAAAAATTCCCAACTGAAAAAAAAAAAAAAAAAAAAAGAAAAAAGAAAAAGAAAGAAACTAATGTAAACCTTGAGTGCTGCAGATTTAATTCAGGTTACAACTTGACTTTAGATGTCTAGGCAAAATCATTAACCACAGAATGAGAGAAAGGTTTGGGTTGGAAGGGACCTTACAGATCAAAAATTGCCAGCCCCCCTGCCATGGGCAGGGACATCTCCCACTTGATCATGCAGTGCAAAGCCCCATCCAAGCTGGTCTTGAAGGCTTGAGGACTTCCCCAGTGCCTTCTCCACAGCATCAGTAGGGATGGTGACAGAACTTTCATCAAGGGGGTTGGGTTTAATGTTGGGTTTGTATGTATTTGTATATATTTCATTTCATTAAAGTTGCTTCATTATTTTCATTAAAGCTGTTTTCATTTTCTAATCCATAAATCTCTCTCCCTCATTCCCTTTCTCTTCCCCTTTGGGAAGGGAGAGGGGTTAATAGAGAGTGTCTGGCATTCATAGTGTGGCTGCCCCAGCCCCAGCCCTTGACAGGGTGTCAGCATAGGGCAAAGCCAAGCAAGACTTCCAAGTCTTGCTGACATACACTCCTGAAATGCTCACCAGATTGATCACATGGCCCAGCCCTCTGCCCAAACTGTCCTAATGCCCTACAGGGGAAGCAAGAAGCCTCTACTCTGCCCTAGTGAGGCCACATCTGGAGTATTGTGTCCAGTTCTGAGCTCCCCAGTTTGAGAGAGACAAGGAATTACTGGAGAGAATACAATGGAAGCTGCAAAGGACATGAGAGGACTGGAGTATCTCTATGTTGAGGAAAGGCTGAAAGCCCTGGGGCTGTTCAGCCTGGAGAGAAGACTGAGAAGGAATCTCAACAATGCTGACCAATATCTAAAGGGCAAGAGGCAAAAGGATGTGGCCAGACTTTTTCCAGTGGTGCCCAGTGAAAGGACAAGGGGCAATGGGCACAAACTGGAATACAGGAAGCTTCAAATGAACTTGAAGAAAAATCTTACTGTGAGGATGCTGCTGAGGAGAAATTCCAAACCCACCTGGACACAGTCCTGGGCACCCTGCTGTGGGTGACCCTGCTGGAGCTGGGGGGCTGGACAAGATGATCTCCAGAGGTCCCGTCCAACCCCTACTGTGCTGGGATTCATTTCACTCCTGCATGTACAAATTCTTTCTAATTTATCCCTCTGTTGAACATAAATTAGCCCTCTATTTCAAACAAAGGAAAGTGCTCATAAATCAAGCACAAGTTATCACAGCAATGCATTTTGCTTTGTTTGTTCTTGCCAATGTCTTCCAAAGAGTGGAGAAACTAGTCCCTCCAGTAGCTCTTGGAAATGACCTGTAATAGCCACAATCTGCTAAAAAGGTAATCTTCTCAAAACAACTACTAGATTTAGCAAGACCTGACTCTAGTTGGCCTTAGCTGCCCACAGATCATTCTTCCCCTGCTTACAGGCTTTGCAACATGTAAGGTCAGAGCTGGTCTTTAATCCTCACTTCTGCCTTCCTTATATCCCCTACCAGTAAAACAACAGCCTGTAAAAGAGCTGCCTCTTGTTTCAGATGAAAAATGGCCTAAATCAAGGTCATGTTCTCAGCATTTTATTTCAGGATACAAAACTCAAAACAAAAGCTTCTTTAACTACCACACCTGGAGCACGGGCAAGGGAGGAAACCAAAGATTCTCAAAACTGATCTCCTATGTTCCAAGTGAATCAGCTACTGTAAATGAGCCATTTCCCCACATGGGCTGTAACTCTCTGGCAGGTTCCTGTACCCATTGAAAAATATTCAGATTATTAACTTTCCTTTGGTTAAAACAACCTGGAATGGGAATTCATCTCTTCGTTTAAGTACAATAGAACCATGTTCAAAGGGAAGCACCACCTGTTCCTAGCAGATGGGAAATGAGCACTGAAAAGCATCACCTGTACTGGAACCCCCATTTTCTAATCCCACTGTCGGGAGGTAAATCAGCACTGTAAGTCACAACCCAGCGCTGCCTGATTTAGCACTTGCTTTTACCCCAGGAGCACGCCTGCAGCACACACTAAGTGACCATTCTCTCACACTGGTGCCCATTCATCAACCACCAAGAAGTGTGCCAAGCCTGCATCGCAGCAAAATGGACTTGGAAGTAAGCCATTGCATCTACATTTATTAATGACCCTTGCTGAGCAACTTCAATACATGATATACTAACCCACTTCAGCATTTCTTTATAAATACATGTAGCTATTATTCCCCACATCTTTTTTCTTTTTTCTATTTTTTTTTTTTAAAGGAAGCACCTAAACTCAAAATCAAGATTGATGCAATCACTGCTCTCACTCTTGACCTTCATCTGTAATGCCATCTGACAGTCATACGTGCCACAAAAATTGAAAGTAACCATGAATGATGTAAATAGCATCAATCTTTAATGAAGCCTTAATATGTGAAGCTTGTACTGTACTGCGAGTCAGAGGGCACATCCCTTCTCCACCAATCTCCAGCCCACAGTGAGTTACAAGACTTTGAAATTTTTTCATTGTTATCAAGGCTGCAAGAAAGTAAAGAAAGATGCTTCTGCACTTAAAGCACTTTTGCTTTATTAAAAGCCTTTCTAATGTGAAAAATGCTCACACAGTCACTCCTGTGGCAGCTGCATTACTGTTATTTTCACCACTCCAAGTACAAAATGAGATTAGGAAGAGGGTTCAAGAGCTGGATTTAAATCCAATTCTGTGGCTTCTGAACGTGAGTTAATGTAATATTGTGGGATTTGGAGGTACGGGCCTCAATAGCTTCATCCACGGCTTTTTCAAACATCTGGGTCATTGGCAATGTCACTGGTGCTTTCATTCTAACTAAATCAAAGGGATCATCAGAAGTATAATCCCTGGTCAGTTATTTTCTTGCAAGTCACCAAAAATATGCTTAGAACAATGAATCTATCTTGTTGCAGAAAAACTTGGTACAGCAGCTCGTACCAACACTTTCAAACATGGGATGCACTCCTAGAAAAAGCTGATGTCTTCAAGTGCCTCTAAATAACTGTGGAAGAACAAGGACTAGAGATCAAAAAGGGAAGAGAGTGTCAAATGACTGCACCAAACACCTGCCCAGAGTGCATTCAGTAAAGCAAGAAAATTCTTAAAACTTAAATATATACACACAGAGCTTGTATATCCAGTTCAGGCACTAAGCTAAGGGTCTGAGCCTGGCCTTACCCAGATGCAGGTGACCGCATGGCTCAAAATCCCAGTTGTGGACCAGTATTGGTTTTGCCACTTGTTGGCTGGCTACCAGGGAGCTACCAGCATCAAAATCTGCACCTGCATTCACTCTGCATTTAGCTTCCAAACCATCTGCAATGGAGCAGTGAATGGGCAGCAGGAAGAGAGCTCTCAACAGATGAAAGTTTTTCTCCTGCCTTGCTTTGACAACATCCTTTCAACAAATGATATTTCTGCAGAGGTTTTTTTTCTGCTTCCTACCCGATCAGAAAGAATACCAGCTGTCTCACAGGATTATATGTCCAGTGGGAAAAATGTTTCAGTCCCATTGTCAGGCATAGAACTGTGGTACCAGCTATAGGAGCAGATGAATCATTCAACCACTGCAGTCCTGGGGGTTTCTGCAAATGCTTCTGAAAGAAGCCAGCTCACCATTCCAGTGCAAGAAAACCACACAACTGTTAATCCTAACGTCAGCTAAACCACAAAATCCCAATGATTCCTAAGGATATACAAATACTAATCCATCCTGGACCTGTCTCCAAAGCACACCAAGTATGTTTCAGAGTAAGCAAGTACTTCTGGTTCCTTCATCCCTTTTACCACGTCTGGTTCTTCATCCACTATTATGTTATAGAGCATGGTGAGAAGAACTGCCAGGCAGCCTTCACTATTCATGTACTTCTCTATCATGTTTTCCCCTCACTTGCTTGCCCTATCTTTGCTCTACCACCATCACCAGTACTTCTCAGAGAACCTGCTCTCTGCCACACTCTGACCCCTACCCCAGTTCTGTTGCTATTGCAAGGTTCTCTAGAAGTGGAAGAATTGAGACAGAAACAGTGACACCTCCCATCCATGCAACAGCTCTGTGATTACACACAGCACCAACAGACTTCCTCATTTCCATTCAGATCCATTTTTATTTCCACCTTCCACGTCTTGGCAAAGGATGCATCACTGAGCACATTATTCAAAGCAAGATCTAGTACACTGCCATATAAATACTGTCATCATATTTTATGGTCATATCTCCATTTTATGTTTTTATATCAGCCTAGACTCCTGCTGAGGTTTATGGTCCCTGTAGTACAATGAGTTACCTACAGAAATGCTCGTGTCTTTCCCACATGTAGTTAAAATTGATTCAATCCTCTATTTGTAGAAATGGTGCTTTCTTACATGCTTAGTCCACATTACATCTCACTGCCCAAAGTTCTATTGTGTCTTTTTATTTTTAACTTTCCCAGTGGTAGAGGTAACACCTTACTTGGAATTTATATTTTACTAGGGCCTTCTGAATTTCATTGGTTTTTTTCTGATATGTGACCAATGTAAATTGCAGCACTGTGTTTTATCAGTTTCCAGATTAGCAGTGACTTTACAGAAGAGCAGCTCAGGTGCCAGTGCCTGCCTTTCAGACTCATTACATGTACACAGCATGCACAGCACACGACCTGACAGGTAACATCAAGCTGTGCCAAAGAACCATGGGCACTGGACTAGGGTAGAATTCCTCAGCTTCAGCTTGGTGACACCTTAAATAATGAAATGCCCACATTATCTATATTGATGCACACTCTGCAGCAGTCCTTATGATGTGTTTATAAGTTCTCTCTGTGTGCATGTGTATATGAGTATTTCAAGAGGCTGGCAAAACATACAGCCTTGAAAATTAAGACTGTAGCACACACAGTTCCTTGCAGTGAACACTGTTTTCAATGCTTCACGTCTCTGTGCACTCTCATCAGACTGTAGTGACATTAGCAATTACAGCTGACATCATTGACCCTTTTAATATTCTCCTTTAGTGAGCCAATATCATCAGAATGGCAACAATCAAAAAACTGGCACACACCAGCCTGTAAATTTTACAGAAATCTCTGCATTGCCATGATACCTCCACAAAACAGGTGAGCTAACATGGTAGAAGTGCCAAAATGCTCCAAATGCCCCTAATGATACAGCTGAAAGGACAAAACTATCACAAGGAGGGGAAAAACAAACTAAGCCCCACTCGTTCCATTTGGTCTAATACAGAACAAAAAAATATTCTGAAACATAAGAGTGATATGTAAAAACTATGAAATGATGCAGGTGGCCCTATGGCAACAAAACACTTCATCAGTACAGCCCTGACAGAGCAGGTTGTTGGCAGCTGCTCCTCTCACTCGTCACCTTGTGAGCATTGCAGGTAAGGTGGAGCTGCTTGGATTTGAGACTATTCCCACAGATAATTCTATTCCACAGATGATTTTATTCCCACAGAACTAAAGTGTTTTGGCAACAACTTGTTCAATGGTTTTCATCTTATTCTTCTCTTTTGGCTTATGGTAAAGTCAGCAAACCCTTGATGCTAGAACTTCTGCACAGACCACTTTTCTTTCCATTAAAATATCAAATTTAAGCCACACGCACCTTTTCCTTTCAGGAAGCAGGATGGAGAGGGCTGGAAATTAAAATCTCAATATTCCATTTATGTCATTTTAACCTTAATAACGAGGCTTAAGCATAATGTAATCTCTCCTGTCTACCTGTGACTGGCTTTATATGATCCAAACCAAACAGAACTCACTAAAACAGTCTCTTGCTGATTCAATAGGCCCCTTGTTACCTACTAACCAAGCATACAGTTGCAGCTCTATGTTTAAATAAGAATTTATCCAATATTTGAACTATCTGTAGATATCACTCCAGAAAGAAAATCTGTAATGACAGGCAACATTTTTTTTTTCTTTGATAGATTGCCCTTTTTTTCAAATTATTAGCATTTTATCAAGAGTTGTCCTGATAACACGCTTGTAAAGCCTGGACTTCAACTTGAAATGTATTGGAGACTTTGCTTTCTGAGGTGAAAATCCTCAAAGTTCTACCCTTTACAAAGCTGGTCTAAGGAAACATTTCAATGCATGCTTTGGTGTCTCACAGTCACTGCTAATGAACCATTCTCTTCCAACTAAATTCCTACAGAAGCTGTATTCAGGAGACACAGAAGCTCACTGCACCTTCCTGTGGTGTTAATAAAATGGAAAAGACTGCCTTGCAAGTTCTTTGATTTTTCAGAGAAAAATCAAGTTATTTAATCAGTGTGTTATCAGAGAGTATTTGTGCATATTATCTGTCCCTTCCACTTCTGGAAGGCATCAAGCAACACAGACATATACCTAATAGTCCACTGTGGTCATGTAGGCACTAAGCTAAAGTGGAATCTTAGCTTCCAAAAGGCACTGAAGTCAATGGACTTTGACATAAATGGATCATGCAGTCAGGAAAATGAAAAGCCTTCCTAATTCTCTTTGTCACAGGATCACTGAAGTTGAAGAGACCTCTGGAGATCATTCATTCCAACCAAACTCTGTGCTCAGAACATGGTCCACCACAGCAGGTTGGTCAGGACTATGTCCAGTCAGGTTTTGAGTAGCTTCTATTATGGAAGTGTTACAATTCTGGGTGCCCTGTTCCAGTGTTTGACCACTTCACACTATTTTTTTTTTTTTTTTCTTTACACTTAAATTGAATTTCCTGTATTTCAATTTATGTCCATTGCCTTTTACTTCAGCTAAGTAACCTTTTCATGTGCAGGAATAGATTACACTTTAAAAATAATTATTTGGTGCTAATGAACTGGAAAAAAAAAAATGGACTCCTTTACCTCCAGATTACTGCAGAACACATCCTTGGTCCCACAGCCCTTGCTTATGCCCAGCTGTTCCCAAGGGGAAGGAGAGGGCCCATCCCATGCTGGGTCTGGAGAGCACAGCATTAGTAAGACAAAAAGCAGTGAGGAAAAGGCAATAATGTGCTAAACCTACAGTGCTACCAGAAATTCCAGGCAAGAGCAACAGGGAGCAAAGAAGTTTGATAGACAGTTTGGCAAACAACCATCTTTTTCATCTTAAATGTTGTTTTAAAATTACAGTAGACATACAAGAGAAGTTATATCCTTTCAGTACTTATCATTCCTACAGAAAATAGGTATTAATGACTATATTAAAGGCTACCTGAGCAACACAAGCTTAACTAGGTTCACACAGACTGTCACCAAAGACAAATGAAAACTTATTGAGCCATCACAATGTAGTTTTTCCTGAGACTTCTCCTGGGCTGTCGGATAATTTAGGAAGGCTCCACAGACACACAGATTCATGTCCTAGAGATATAGATGCCTTTCTCAACATGCTGGACCTCCTCTACTTTTATGCTAAAACCGGTGGAAAAACTTAGGTCACCTATGCTCTGACTTTCTCAGAGGCTCTAGCACAGGGTGTCCACATCATCAGTCAGTCTGACAAACATGCTGCCATGTACAGCGTGGACAGTGGGAAGACTTCAGATCTTTGTGCATGGTCCAGTAACCTTAGCCCTAATACAGAAAGAAGGAGATTCAGAGGAAGTGAGCTGACCCCCTCTGTTCACTCCTTTTCTCTCCAGAGTTTCTTTTTACTTCTAATGAATATTGTAATTAAAGCGGCAAAATTTTATGGATTCAGTTGAGTTCAGCAAATTATTTCCCATTATCCTAACAGCTACCTCATGCTGACTGCTAAATACTGACCACTCAGCTCCATTCAGATCTACACCTGCCATCCACTGAACCATCTCTATTGTCTTCCTTTCCAACAGTCTGAATATAGAAGACCGAAAGAAATATATTCATTGTCTCTCAAGGAGAACAAATTTAATTTCCTTCATGCATAACCCAACACTCACATATGAATGAAATATCTCCATAAAGAACCAGAGGAGATTTCCAGTTTAGACAGCTTATGTCCACCCACCAGCAGAAATGATGAGAAGTACACCTTGTACATCTATACTCTGTCACACAGATCTTTTTAACTATAGACAGTTCTGTATTGTAATTTTCATCTCCACGATCCTGCTTATCAGCCTGTCCAATATTTCAAATAAAAGATTTCTTGTATTAAAGTCATGTAAAAGTAAGTAAAAAAAAAAAAAAAAAAATAGGGATGGGGGAAGTTATCCCTGTAGGACTCTTTTGTATAGCACAAAGCAACTGTAACTCTGCCATGCCTGCCACCTACTCCATCATGGGTTTGAATGGCAGCTGCTCCAGTAAAACAATAGCAGCTCTGCAGATGCTGCTGCAGACAATGCCTTGACATGCTGAACCATAGTTCAGCACAGTTACATTGTGCTTCAAATCTGATTGAAGTGATAACGACAGCTGAATGCTTTTATCTCCTTTTCTTATTGTGTTCCTACATAACTTTACTACATTACCCAAGTTAAAAATGACTGACCATCCTATAATGCTGTAATAAAAACATATTTTTTCCACAATTGTTTTACTTGCATTGTAGATCTCTCTAATGTATCTTTTCAAACCCCCCAAGTGGACCTCTTTTTTCAAATTGATGGTTAAAAGCTCTTTATTACATAGCATTCTGAGACATAAAAAGAAGCCATTGTTTTCAGATGAAAAACACAGACACCTGAAAATACTGATAAACCCCCCAAAAAATAGCAAGATCTGCTCCACCTTTAGGTAATATTGCTCTTTAAAGGACCTCTACACTATTCAGTTAGTCTCTTAAGACCACAACCTTGAAGACGTGCTTGTATGTGTCTATATATTTATTGCTCCAGATAGCAAAGAAATCATGCATCCAGTATATAAACATTCAACAGTAACAGAGCACTAAATGCTACAGAAAAATGTAGGTTGATCTACAATGTTTATGTTGACTTTAGATGCTTCTGATTAGTTATCTGTTTGTTTTTGCAGAAGAGCTCATCTGAAATATTGAGTTCCCCAAATCTAAGAAGTTCACTTAATAATTATAAGTGTGATAAATCATCAGTCAAAAGATAAAGTGGTTTGACTTTCATGTAGAGCCATGCATTTTGGTTGAAAAAAGTGCTGCTTCTTCTAATTTAATTTCAAGAAATCTTTTCTTAGTTTGTTCATGTATTTTCTTCTTTATTATGCTTTTTAAGATGACATAATTAGCTTTTCCCCTCTTCAAGAGTTGATTTCTTTCAAAGTAAAAGTTCTATTCTACCTATTCAGTAACATTGGCACTTTGACTTTATGACCTCCAAAAAACCTGGCACAAATTAAACCACAAAGCTGTCCCTGATAAAGGTAATTAAAGATACAGACCTATACGCTCAAAGGAATTCAGACCCTTAACTACCACCAAAACTAAAGGGATTAACAAAACCAGGTAAGAGTTAGCAATTTGGGACCTACTTGATCTTTTAGTCACAGATGAAGACAAAAGAAATGAAGTCATTCACCTGTGCACTCATGTCAGCCAGTGCTGGAATTACAACCCAGGTCTCCTGACATTCCTTCCAAATACACTGCATTTCAAGAATACTTTTTCCTCTCCATTTCTAATAAACACGTACAGATTAAAATGGTTGAAGACACTTGCAGCCATGTTCTCCTCAATATACACAGAACCCTGAAAGGATAAATTATGACAGGGTCTACATATGATATAAAATTGTACAAGGCTACGCCAAGTTGTTTATAGTGTGTGTGAACATGGCTAGGTCCTGTAAGAACTAGTCTAACTATTAGACCAATAAAAATCTACATCTCAACCATAATTCTTTGTTGCCTCAGCAGCTCCCAGGTTCATTTACCACCAAATCTGAGGACAGGTTACACTTACTAAGATTTTACTGAGCAACCTGCCTGGGTTTGGTACTGAAAAAGGGCAGACAAGGGATCATGGGGAGGGGATTAGCTATTGATAGAAATTTTCTTTTCCATATTTTTTAAAAGAAGGATCATAACTATTCCTAGAAACTTTAAAGGACATACACCCCAAAAGAAGAAAGCAAGCTGCAGCTGCTAATGTTCTTTACATTGCTTGTAAAACTGTTATCGATATTTCAATGACCCAGAAAACAAAACTTCTACTAATATGGGCATTTCTAACAGCAAACCCAGGACTGGGTTCTAGCTTTGTTAAAAGTGAGCTGGTACCACACCAGGCTCTGTTAACCACAACACACAAGACTATGAGTTCCACATGTTGTGCTCTTTCACATACACTTGGAACACACCATATGGTAGAAACAGCTTATTTGTAGAGCTGGATTGCTCTTTTCTTCTCTTCCTCTCACAGACACATTTTTCTCCTCTTTTTCAACCGTTATTTGTGGAAAGAAATCACAGTTCTCACACTACTGCATTCTTCACAGCAAGAATCTGGTCTGCTTACAAACGTCAACTGGTCTGTTAGCACAAAGAGGAAAAATGCAATACCATCTGACTGGTTAAATAAATAAATGCCTTTTCCACAATTCTAAGTCATCCATCCCATGTGAAACTAGAGACCATCCTTCTGCTTGATTTATGACACAGTTAGCCACAGAATTACTTAGCAAAATCAGTTTGGCCTGATGTAAAATTCTCTCTCTTCAGCAGGAGGAAAAAAACATAAGTGCCACAAAAAGAAGACATTAATTTAGGAATAGTTGAGCTATCATTGACTTATCAAAATAAAGCTGGAGACATAAATCAATTCTACTGCCTGGACAAAGATAAATCAATAAAGCTCAGAAAGACATTATTGATTCTGTAGCCATCACTCAAAGGCTCTTCATTTGATTCCTCAGCCATCTGTTTAATTGAAATGATAATTCTGATAACTTCTGGTAGGCCCTGTGCATGTTGACTTTGATACAATGTTATTCAATCAAATACAGATGGCAGACAATCTCCTGTCAGTGAGACTCCTAAATGTGTTATCCACATGGATTACTTTGGGTGGATACATTCAGTGTTCAAGAAGATGCTTCTGTCTAAACTTTCCCTTACATGACCTTCATCAGGTGAGTCTTTTGTTCAAGTCATCCTTTAGTTCCAGTTAATCTCCTCTCTTCAACTCACCAGTAGCTGAAGAGTCAACTAAACAGTTAAATGAAGTATTTGACATTCACCCTTCAAACATCTTTCCCTTCTTAATTTTTGCACAGAAGTTGAATCATTTACTTGTATTTTCTCCTTGGGTTGTACCTATTAAGCATAAAGACAAAAGTGAGGTAGACGTGAAATGTGTCTTTGTTACAGACATTTTAGTGTGTTTATGGATTTGTTACTCAAAATCTAATGGAATGAAAACCAGTATGCATCAGAGAGCTGAGAAGGCAGGGCATGAGGACACGTACACCAACTCTGTAGAGCTGCAGCTGGGAAAAACACTAAAAACACTGTCCAAGATTATTCCTCACTCTGTAGTGAGAAACTATAACCAAGATTAAATCGTTTCCTCGTTTTAGAGAAGTTCCTTGTCAAGTCTTAAAATAGAGACTTGGATTCTTTTCTATAACAACATACAATGGAGACATTTTCTGTTCTGCTCAGAAAGACAGAGCTGCTGGTGCTCCATAGTATCCTCCTCCATCATCAAGCTACTATGGCAAAACACTCTGCTCTACTGCAGGAAGAGAACATGGAACATATTGTACACTCTTCTTCCAGTGCTATAATTAGACAGCAGAACAAAAATGCACATCAGAATCTGAGGACATCAACTGTAAAAAAGTATCAAGCTGTCAAATGTATTTGGCACAAGCTCTCCCCACCACAGTTAACTTCCCCCTGAACTGGAAGAGCTCAGAGACATAATATACATCGTAACTAAGGCATGAAGGTCAAAATTCACAGTCCTGCTACTTTTTTATCATACCTTAAGTACACAAGAAAAGCTGAGGCTACACTAGCCTGAAAACCATAGAAAACAAATATATAATAACTCCAAAGGAATAAAATAATAATTATACTATGTTCCCTGTTGGAACCATACTGAATCTATATGTCACACCAGCGTTTGGAAATACTGAATGACATAAAATAACATGAAGTTCTAGCTTAATGAAATATATAAAACCAGAGTCTTTGGTAGCATAAATGATGTTCCATTTCTAAATAATGAATCTGACCTGAGTAAAAACAAAGGTATTGAACATTCAGCTATATACTACTCTGCCACCATAGAAGTATAGCCACTAAATTGTACACTGGCAGTGTACTCCCATGTGGAGCTAGGGGAATTGTGGATATAGCAGAATGACTCCTCAGACCGTAAGAGAATTGCAGACTTATTTGGTCACAGGCTGGTCATCCCTGCTCAGGAGGAATTTATAGTGAAGTTACAGCTCTACCCTCTCCAAAATCATTGCAGTGGACAATATATTCCTGCCAGGAAATACAGAGGAAAGAATCCATGTGCACCTTCAGACATCCCCTTCTGCCAGAGCAATAAGCTGGCTATAAAATGATGAGACCTTTACACACTTCTTCCCCTTCCTTACCCATGAAAAAACCAGAAAGAACCAAAATTTGATGATAACCTTCTTTAGAAGAGGACTGAAAGAGGTTTTTTCTGAAGAAGGGCTCTAGCATATTGGTAGGATTTTCAGCTGTTAGATACTGTTGGACTAATCTGACACTGTTATGACACTGTCCACTGTAGAGCACAATGTCAGCATAAACAGGAAATCCTACTTTCTGCAACTGGCCTACATTTTAACAGCATTTCCTGGTAGCATTAAATACAGTGGAGAAGAATTTTGCTTAGAGAAGCAGGGAATGAAATAACCTGCACTTTTTTCTTTCATCCCCATTTTCAGTGTCTGTAGTTGAAGTGAGAACTCACATTTGAATGTGCAACGCTGGCCCAGCACACCGATAAATTTTGCAGCTGGAAGGCAGATATTAACTTAGCACTGTAGTGAAAACTATTTGAAATACTGTTACTTCCTCTTAGCATCAATTAGCATGCTATTAGCAACAAGCCACATGCTTTATTTACAAAATCCCTAGTAGCTAAAATAGCTAAAATAACTAAACCAAGTCATTTAAGGAGGTATTTTTTAAAAATAAAATATCCCTAAGGGTTTTTTTTTTAATTTCAATCCTAATTTCCATGTCTATCCTGATGAAAGAACTGAAACAAGGTATTTTTCCATATCTTAAATCTATTGGCTGTCTATTACTGACACAGTTTATGATTTTTATTGCTTTTATAGTTTGTCAGGGAATTAAATGTCTTGAAGAAAGGAGGAGGCAGAGAATGCTATATAATCTGTATTCTGAATAAGTATCATTGTGTTAAATAGTCTCCTCGCTCTCTTTGGTATAGAAAATTTAATTTGAAAAGCAAATATAGAGGCAGATAGTAACAAAAAAACATTCTGCCTAGAATGAAGTATGCAATCACATCCAGTTAAAGCTAATAAATATCATTTGATGATGCCAGCCTAGGAAAGAACAGTTTGTACAACAAATATTTTGATAAATAATTTTTCATATAACTTTACCTTTCCCCTTAGCTATCGATTACCATTACAGAGCAGAAAATATTGACATGTGCATGAAACCATAACGAGTTAAAATCAAGTTTTAGACAGAGTATCTCTGGTTCATCTCCGTGTTTAGAATTAAACAGAAACGCTCAAGTTCTGCAATAGATTCTGCAGCCAGCTCTACCAGAGACCTGTCAAGGTTGACTGGCCATCCAAAATGTCATTCTCCTGTAATCTCACTAAAGAAGCAGTGATGGTGCAAAGAAGCCAGTCCTTGAAGGGGCTTTACCTCCCAACCAGGTTCTGCTGATCACAGGGCTTCTCTGCCAGCCTTGCTTCACATACAAGAAAACAACATCAGAGGAGAAACTTAAGTCACACCAACTTGTTGGCAGAGGTTGAGGAGTGCAGCAGAAAGATTTCTGAAGTAAACTACATTATTAACTTAAAAAAAGAAAAAAAAAAAGAAAAAAAAAAAAAAACACCTGGGATTAAATTTTGTTACTGCCAAGGTCCTAAGCTTTACTTCAGTTTCCCCATTCACAGCAGTGCACAGGAGCTGTTCGTCCTTTCACATGATAAAGTGCATTACTGGTAAAAATTAGAGTAGTAACATACCATTTAAGATCATATACTTTGTACACAGAATAAAGACTCTCTGCTAGTTTATTTGGAGAAAAATGAGGATATTTTCCTTTGTTATTAATAGCAAGTTTACTCACAAAGGACTTTGAGATCCCTAAACAATGAGTAAATTGGTGCAAATCTGACAATTCAACAAGAATGAGTCACAACAGAGCTTGGAGCTTTTGTTTCAAAACAGTGTTTCATTTACAGATTCATCAAAATTTAAAACGAAGGTAATTTTTTTAAAAAAATTACTTTTTAAATCAAGGGAATTATTCTAGTTTTAATCAGGGGGATTGTAATAACGCAATTTTATATGTTGAATAGAAACCATAAATGATGAATCCACTTAGCAACTAAATATGCTTTTTGTAACTCTTCTGTAAAGGATATGTATTATATTTCTCATATCAACAAGAAAAGAATTATTAAATCCCTATGAAAGAGTTGGTTTACTTACATAATTCCTAAAACAAATTCAAAGAAAGAGGCAAACTTGGGTCTGAAATCAAGTGTCTTGAATTATACAGGCTAACAAAGCCCACCAAAAATGTATCCTCAAGTGAAGATTAAACACCACAATACAACCAGTGCCCACATTGTACCTTACCTCTATCTTTGACTGGACAAATGATACCAGATAGAAAACAAATTAAGGAAAAGATAAGCCCTTATGCCATTGTAAATATAAGCATTTGAAATATTTTCAGATTTGAAAATATGCTTATTTGAAATAAGCAATCCTAAAATACAACAGTCTCTCTACCTCTGAGATGTCTCCCTGTAATGATGTGAAAGTATATTAGCACCATCAAAAAATCTATATTGTTCATTTTCTTCTAACATATTTTAATTAATATTAATGCATTGAAAAGATTCCTTTATGAAGTTCTCAATCATCAAAAAATTCTTTAACATCTGTTTTTATAATGATTTTTAAGAAGCATTATCAAAATCCCTCTGAGAATGTTTCAAAACAAATTAATATTTTGACTGTGAAAAAAAAAAATATTTAAGATTCATGTGACCAGATGAAATGATTATTATAATATCATTAAAATCTTCACAGATTTTTGTGTCATTTTAACACACACACAAAAAGACATTCCAGAAGTAGTGACTGTTAGAGGAGCTTAAGAAGAATGTGGTCAGAATTTGTTTTCCAGAAGATATTCTCATGGGTTAGTTAAATGCAGTTTAGATATTTTTTTTTTTTCCATGAGCAAATTCTCCAGGAATTTCATTAAAATGACACAAAAATCTATAAAGACTGCAGCCCTTCATGTGGGGCCATATCTTCTCTCCCCACTCCTCTATTCAGCAGGTCTGGTGAAGGAATTGGTGAAGGACTTTGGGAAGTCTTTTGGAAAGGGAGCTATTGGAACAAGAGAGGAATTATTGCAGTGACTTTCATGGAGGAGCTCAAGTGCAACAGTCTCTCATCCTGCATCTCTCCCAGAGAAACCTCACACCCCAATAAACATTTTGACCAAGACACACAATATTCATCCTTAATTACACATCCTGCTTTTACAGTAACAGATGCAGCTGAGGGATTGTACTGCTGACAGCAACCACAGCAGACACATGCACCTCAGAGAACTGGAAATGACCTCTGTATGACCCATTTCAGTTTGAAAACACAAGTTCTGGGGCTCCACTTCTCTCAAACCAGTAAAGAATCACTCTGCAGACTTGTGCTGTGTTTCTAAGCTGAAGAGATCTAAATGCACTCCTCCAGCTGCCTGATGAGTCCCTGTGCCAGGCCATAACATTTAAAGCAACGCTTGGTAATTATAATCTGTGCTTCACAGCAAACTTTCAGAGATGCAGTAACCAATGGATAACCCCAGGCGAATAGAATCTCTTAGATAGTTTACCATTCTACTTAAATTAAATATTCATTTATTCAAGTCTTAGGATTTAGGAAAGTTTCTTATTAAAAAGAGCAAACAATGAAAGTACAAATTGTACTGAGAAGTATTGGTAAAATGGGGGCATTTTAAGCCCTGTTACTCATTTAAATAACTCTGTCGTGACTGAAGTCTGGAGACTAGTTTTGCTCTGCAGAACAGGTTCAATACTGTACGAGGTAATGCTGATACAAAAATATATCATGGGTCCTGCTCTGGCAGGGGGGGTTGGACTTGATGGTCTCCAGAGGTCCCTTCCAACCCCTCACATTCTGTGATTCTGTGATTCTCAGGAACAATTTAATTTCGTCGATGCCCATGGAATTACCAGTTCTGCAAGAATGCCTGGATTTTATGCTGAGATACTTACTGGGGGGGAAATAATCTTATAATAACTGGAAAAACAATCATTCTTAATTTAAAAGTTTTACTGACTAATGCAGAAAAAAGGGACAATGCTGTACACCTTCACCGATCAAACACGGCACATTGCACAGGGAAAGCCAAAGAGGAACGAGTGAGGAATTGTTTTGGGCTTAATATCTGCACTGGCACACAGAGCCTGGCTCAGCTCCTGCCTATAGAAAGGACTTTTGACAAGTTACTGAGTCTCTCAGCAGGAGACTAACTGGGGAATTGGCTGCCTAGAAAACAACAATTCCATTGGCAGGGGGAGGCAGGGAGAATAATGACAATTTAGCACATCCTTTGCTCTATTCAAGACAAAATTGAGATCATTGCAAATATAAAGGCTACAAAGACACACTCATATGCCCCAGGCAGCACATGGAAGATGGAAGTTTAAGTAATGTCTGATTTGAGCCCTGAAACTTGAGTTTAGCTTTGCCACCTCTTTAGTGAATATCTCAATAATAGGATTCTGGATTATTCTGATTCTCCCAGCACCAGCATCCTACCTTGATACTTAGAAGCAGTTTTATTTCAGAAAAGACAGACTATTCAACAGGAAAACACCAAGATGAACCTTTTTTAATCAGCAATGTTAGTATGTTTTTGCTCAGTCTTTCCAAGGACCCTCAGATACTACCAGAGTACAAATTTTAAAAGATTCTCAACTTCCTGGTAGCATTTTGAAAAATGAATTCTAAGGAACATTGAACACTAAAAATGTGGACACAGCAGTTACACAGGACGAGCCTATGTAGGATTTTCAAACTGAGTAAATCAAAACCCTTTGGATATTGCACAAATTATATGCAATTTAATGAGACCTATGCTGGATCACTTTAATAATCAGAGGGTACAGAACACGATACAAGGAGACTGCTGCATGATTTTTAAGCCTCAGCATCTGAGACTTGTCAAAAACATAACGTCTCCCACTAAGTTTTTTCACAACTGCTTATTCAACAGCAATAGCAGATTCAATCACAACAGTAGATTCAAAAACTGGTTTCAGGACTGGGTTTTAAGTTTGGGGGTCCTTTCCCTGTAGTGTACAAGATTACTTCCCATAATGACATTCCATCTCTTAGAATGACAGCTCTCAATAAAGAATTAAAAATTAAACTCAGAGTTTATTTTGTCCAATTCTTGGAAAAATAACGAATACTAGGATTATGTTGTCATCCATCAACAGACAGAAGTTGACCAACCCATGCTTCCTACAGCTACCTAGACATCTTCAGAAAGAAAGCTGTGCCACTACGTTGTCATAAGCTGGGCCAGACAGATGGTAGGGCCATTTGCTTTTTAAAAGGTAGATTCACAAATGCCAAGCTTTCCAATTGGTAGCTGCCCAGCATCAAGCACATTTATTGTTAAGCAGTGAATAACAGCATAAAATAACACTAATTAACTGTATCTTATGCTACAATGTGCCTCCAAGGCCAAGCTTAGTGTAAAAAAAAAAAAGAGATGTAAAGAGAAACTCTTGTCCTGTTTCATAAAAAAGTGACATCTGACAATACCTCTTTGGAAAGAAATGTCCTGGAAGCAGAAATCTGCACGGCAAGCTGTTGTGGGGTTTATTTTTAGTTTGTTTTGTTTTTGGTTTTTTTATTTATTTTTTAGAAGACTTGTAAGGTATGGAGTACTGCACATGCCCACATCATGGGGATGCTTTCTCCATTTTTATTTTCCTTGAAAAAAATAGAAAATAAGCTCACCCTTTTGAGTAAGCCTATTTTGTAAATAAAGATTTTATGCTCTGAGAATCTCAAACAAAGGCTTAGCACGTACATGTGACAATGCCTCATCTGTTCTAACATTTTCTTTATTTCCATAATTGCACATCATTGTTCAAATAAACCAACATGGCCTGTGCCTTTATATATCCTTAGATAAAAGTATGGTGTCTGCTCCTGGGTACTACTCTCCATATTCCAGACAAACAGAATTCACTAGAGTAGTTAAAATAAAAAGCACACCAAAATCTGTTTTTACCTACAGCTAAAACAAAGCAAAAAGGGGAAAAACTTGCAGCTTTTTGTGAGCCACCTAATTTTGAAGCTGAGTTACCTCTGAATTTTAAATGAAGGTGGCTCTGCTGTTAGTTGAAAATAATTTCACCACGCGATTGCTGATTAAGTTATTAAAATAAATACCTCAGAGAAAAGAGGTTTTAGCATATAAGATGTTTCAGTTAAAAATATTCTGGACTATTATGATAATGTAAGTGATACATAAATGCAGGATTTGGGGAAAAATTGCAAGATGTGGTATCTTCACTTCTGTAAAACGGATATTATCTTTTGTTTAATTTTACCATGTCATAACATTGCACAATGTAATATACAACGTAACATTTTCACAGCAAGTGAACTCTGTGGAATTTTCCATTTCTTGATTTGAGGCAAGGCCTGATACCTGTGTACCAGAAAGCTCACAGGGAGCTGATAACAGCATGGAATTCTGCTGCCGAGAACATCCCTGGGATAATCTAAACAGAAGCTCTGGGCTGTACAAGTCAGGGATGTCTGGCAGGGCTGCCCATAATTCTTTTGGTCAATCTCTTCTGCAGCCAGACACATTTCAAAAAACGAGTAGATGTAGCACTTGAGGCTATGGTCTAGTGGTTAGGGAAATGTTGGGATGAAGGTTGGACTTGATGATCCTAGAGGTCTTTTCCAGCCATAGTGATTCTATGATTTGCCTGCAGCCCTGTTCATTGAACTAAGTTTCTGAGGTGTTACTTAAAGCAGATGGGAACAACGACTCTACATTTCCCATTCCAGGAGGGGTCTCAGCTGCAGAATTAAAGAGCCTTCACACCAGCCCAAGCTGTGTCACTTCAGCATCCCCAGGTGTGTGCAAGACCTGGTCTTTCTATCCTTCTTTCCTTCCCTTTATCTGCTTCTCATGCTACCAAGACAGGCCAGGGTGGACACTGTGACTCCCACATTCCTTACCAGAAGAGCTAATGGTCCTCTTTCCCCATGTGGCTCTTTGGAGGATTCATTTGAAGACTCAGCACCACCTCTTGTCTTATGCACATGACCCTGACAAAGACCAGAGCCTTCAAGGGCTTCTGCCCACCCCTATAAAAGGACAGGACAGAAGGAAAAATGTCATGTTTAATACAACATTCAAACTTACTTTTCCTAACTGCCTCTATGTTATTCTCATTTTATATACATCAATTGCAAATGTGTTGAAACATTTCAGTCAAGACGTTTATGGAAACAAATACCAAAACAAGTTCTTTCCAAAACACAGAAATCAGCGCAAGAAGAATTTCTGCAAATAAACTTTCCATGTGGCCTCCTCACGTTACAACATCTGGAAAAAAACTCTTTTCCAAGCTCTTCTGAATTTCCTGATCTTTATTAAATATCCCTCTTCCTCCCTCCCCCTGCAATCCAGCCCTTAAAAATTCTATTTGCTAAATTTTCCTTTTCTTTGGTCTGACAAACATTAGTCAAGGTGGATTATAGATTACTTCTTTCCTTTCATTTTTAAGAGACTTTCCTGCTGGCACTTGACTGATGCAAGAATATTGTCAGTCTTAAAGCTTTAAGTCTCAGAAAATACTCTAGAAAAGAAACATCGACTTTCAAAAAGTTGTATTTAATTTAAAAAAAAAAAAAAAAAAGATAGGAAGGAACCCATTTAAAGGGCTAAATTGAATGTTTAGATACAACCCATCATCTCAGAAGCTACAAAGTTGGTGTCAATCAAACGGGAGTAGGTAGAATCAGGGGGGAGAATCAATCTAGAATGTTAATGAAAAGACAGTAACCACCATTACTGCTGAACTACGGATGGAACAAGTTTTCTCATGCTCACACTCTACCAAGGATTAAGGTGATAATGGGCATATCTGTTAAGTGAAGTCACTGCTGTAATGGACCATGTGAAAGTGTGCAACGCCTTTTGCTTTGATTTGCAGTTATTATCATTTAGCAGTAAATGGACCTAGTAACCAGGTGGTTAATCTTTCCCTTTCATTACCATCTGTGTGATGTGACAAGAAGGAATGTTATCATAACTTAAAGACAAGGATTATGTGGATGATAGTTGTTTGAAGGGCCTTGAGAAACTTCCTTATCCTGAAAAAAAAGAAAAGAAAACAAAATAAGCTGCTGCACTTACATATCCATCAGAGTAAAAAATGCCATACAGTACATATAAGAAGCCTTAGATGAGTCATCAGTAACAAAAAAAAAATCAGTTAATTATACTTTCCTTCAGTGTATGTGTTATCAAAGATGATTTTGTGTCAGTCTAAGAACTCTAGCCATCTGTTAGACAAAGTGAAAGCTGAAACTTTAATTCTCACAGCTTATAGTTTTAAGCTTTGTTAAAAATGCATGGACAGTTATTAGGAATTCACTTTCATTTAGAATGTTTCAAACCATTCACTGTCACGTGAGAATCATCTGAACTGGGCTCCATTTTGAGGTCACGTTTGCTGTTTTACCCTGTAATTGTATCATTGTCAACAGCATTAGCTCTGCTCTTCAAGTCTGGAAATCAGTCACTTAAATGATCACACACTGGAATGACTCCCAAAAGCATCCTGGGTTTCTGTGTTTGTGATTCTTACTGTTAGACCTCAAAGGTACTGATCTGGTACATGAACAGAAAATAAGATCAAGAAAAGACAATCATTTCAGGCTTACTCAAAGGGGCCCTAAAAGAAAGATGGGGACAGTCTTTTTAGCAGGGCCTGCAGTGAGAACAAGGACAGTGAAAAGGAGATTATTCAAGGAAGTTTGGTAGAACATATCAGCTTTCTTCAGTGTCTAAATTCAAGATTGCTGCTGCTCTAGATGGCATTTCCAACTTGCACATCCCAGACCCACTGCAAAGTACAGGTCCACAAGTGTTACTCATTCACTACAGGATGAGACCTTTCAAGAATATATTACATCCATTCCAGTATTCCTTTAATAAACATGACATTAAAAAAAGAAGGCAGCCTTATCTCACAGTGAGAAATTTGACAAATTCTATGCATCTTATTAATCAGGAGATAGTTAAGAGCCTATAACTAGAAGGGGGAAGTCTAGTATGAAGTGGTTCTTTAATCACAAAAACTAGAAGAAAACTGAAAGCTGGGAGCTGAATTGAGACAGGTTTCCATAGAAATAAAACATTTCCTAACTGGCAAATTAAAAAGAAAACTAGGCATTGGGACTACTTTGCTAATGATGAGTGGAAATCTCTACAATTTCATGTCCAGACAAAGGAGGAGCAGAAGCCTGACAGCCTCTCACTGTTACGCTTCATCATCACAACTTTACCACTTTCTTCTGCTTATCCATTAAATGCAAGGGAAGTCTAGCAACAGCTTTACACAATGCTACTTCTGTCAGGTTCAAGACCCAAGAATTACAAATAGCTCTAAATGACCAAGATATACAGTTTATAGGTACTGTTACAAGTTCCCTAAGCAAAATTCTATCTATATGAGGGGGGAAAAAAAAAAACAACACCAAAAGGATTGTTATTGTTCTAATACTATTGAGTGTGTGCAGAGCTGATTTAAAACATTAATTTAAGATGTATGGGGAAAAGAGGATAGGAAAAGAGAAACTGATCTTACAGGCAAGTTCACAGTGCTTTCAGGGTGACAAAACAATCCTCTGGATGACAGCTGTGTGCACACATATCATTTTTCTCCTACAACAGGTAAGGCTTTTCAGTTGCCCCTGTTATTTTCATCCTTGTTCCTGATCCATATAAAATTCCTTTTGAATATAAAAAAAAAATATCCAGATGAAAATGCTAATCCTTTTTTTTTTTTTATATCAATGGTAGGAGTGATCCCTTTTTAAAACTGTTTTGTAATCAGAATTGAATTATTCTTTACCAGCACAGATATATCTTCTGCAATTAATAAACTAGTGAACATTAAACAGCAACAGGTCTGAACCAGGCCTCTGGGTTCCAACACTCCTGACGTGCAGACGCATGTGACTCTGTGGCTCAAATCCTGTAACCAAAACCTGCCAGAACACCACAACACTAACAGGTCAAATCTGGAAGTAAGAATCCAAATGTTTGAAATTGTGGGGAAAAAAAAACAGAGATCTAAACTCATTGCAAGGATAAATGTTTGCCTTTATATAGATATGCAGCAGAACACCCTTATCATTATATCTGTTATTGTATCACACAACAAATTTACCCTAATTCAGAATTCCTTTGATAGTAGGAATCGTTCTATATGGAAGCAATTAAGCTACTAGCTGGAGCAATTTATGGCAGTCCTGAGACTAATCTCAGCAGCAAGGGCTACAAGACTGTTCTTGCTCAAAGTACATTGAGTTTATCTGACATATCTGAAAAATCAGCCCACAGTCTACTTTTATATGCACAAAGTATCTCAAGGCAAGTGAAGAGTTAATTATCTGTGCCCAGGTCACTATATTGACAACTGTGTTTTATGAGTAGTAATAGAGTATGATTACTTGAAGGCTGTGTAAACAGTTTTTTAACTGAAAGAAGGAATGTTAGGTGGGACACAGAGCTGCCTTACAGGCTTCTTGATATTCTTCCACACAGCTTCTAGAAGCTGATAGAAACAGCACAGAACGAACCAGTAAAAAGAGCATGGTAAAGAGCACCATATTTAATTATCTGGGTTTTCCCCAAAATTCTAATTGGCTAAATTAGGAGAGCTCTCACTGACAACAGGAAAGAGTCAAAGTTCCTCATATCATATTTTACCCAGACAAAAGAGAGTTTGCCATGAATCAAAATATAGCTCAGAATTAGTTAAGCCTTTTACTGACTTTAAAAATTACCTAAATAATTAGATACCATCTACTGAGTAAATAATGGATTAAAAGGACTGCTTGTCTCCATATTTTATGAAAGCAATTTTTATAGATCCACCTCTATTGGTTTCCTCACTCTCACCTTTACTACTCAAATATTTATTATGCCAGGCAAAATTTTCAAAAGCACAGCTCCCTTCAGAACATCTCAGATACTAAAAGTAAGCTCACTCTTCCAGAGAAGGTAGCAATAAGCAGCTCCAGATGGGAACAGCAGTGCAGTAAATTCTCACAATGTAAAAACAGCATCTCCACGTTTGTGCTGAAATGATTGGATGAATTCTTTGCCCTGCCAATGTCTTGGCATCTCAAGATATAAGTGGACTTCCCTCCAAAACTAATATCCTTTGGATACTAACATCAGTGAAGTCAGGTTACCTTCTCCTAAATAAATACATTGGCAATCCAAAGGTACCGAGAGAGAGAGAAAAGAAGGAAAACATTTCAGCCTTTAAGAGGGTGCTAGGTTCTAATTGCCACCCAGCTATTAAGTGATCTTGGTGCCAGATCTTATGGTGTCCATATGCTTTCCCACTGTCAGGAGAGAACAGTAATGCCAAACTACTTTATAAAAAGTGCTTTGAGAACTACTGATTTAAAAGGCAATATAAAACAAAAATATTTATTGTTATTATTATTTGAAAGTAAACATGGTCTCTTAGATGCATTTGTTCTGTGTTCAGGAATTTAAAATTTTTGCTGTCCAGTGCCTAATCTATGGCAACAGAGTTTTTTTCTTTATTAAGGAGGAGCAGGTATAAGAGGATTTAAAATGAGATCTTTTCAACAATAACTGACAGAAACAGCCTAGTGCCAAATGTAGACTTACCCAAACTTCTGACACTTCTACATGCAGGAGACAAGCAGGGAGTGGTTTCTGCAGGGAGGACTAACCCTCCTGGACCAATTATCAGCACCATCTTACCCAAAGAACTCCATTAGACAGCCATCTCCCCAGTCAGCCACCAAAACTAGGTGCTTAAATCAAGATGGGAGGGAGCTGGTTTTCAAGTGTGTTCAAAGCACACAAAAAGTTTGTTCATTTGATTGTAATTTTGTACACACTGACTGTCAGTGAAGGTTTTAACAAGAAAAAGAACTGTTTCAAATATATGCAACCAGTCATCTTCTTTACTTTCACTGATACACCATGGCTGCAGTTTAACAGAATTTGGTTTGGGAGCTTAATTCCAATCACCATTGCATTAAAGTAAATTAGAGTAAACAATTGTAATGAAGTCAAAAGTTCTATGCAGATTTCCAATGACCATAAGACGAGATTCCAGATATTTTGTCCATTTCTATAAGATCAGAGAGGAAGAGGCGGTCACAATTCCAGCATGAAAATACAGAGCAAGTGTGGAAGGAAGTAAAGAAGTGTCAAAGAAACTGATGATTCCTGATTTCAGGAAATAAGGTATAAGGGCTGAATGGAATCTAAAAGATGGGGTGGAGAAAAACAACAGCTCTGTCCTATAATACTATGTGAAATGACCAGAAAAATCAGCATAGCTGGATTGTTTATACAGCAAATCTGTTGTTCAGTGTCAAATGCAGTGTAATTTGATGCCCAAAACAGAAGAGATTCTATAATAGCAGCTGTGCATTTTAATTAACTCATTCATTTCTCTTCCTCAATAATTGTTCCTAGGAAGATGATGATATACCTCCAGCACACCTTCTCTGTTTCATGAAGTGAAAAAAGTGACTGAATTCTTCACAGAGTATCCTCAGAATGCTCATGTCTTATAGGTGACACTCATGTCTGCAAAACCTCCTAATTCTTTAAATTAAAGTATACCAAAAAACATACCCATTAATTCTTCCTAAATTATAAGCATATAGAGCTATGAAGCTGAAAATTTTAATTTAAACATCCCAGCAGGAAAATACTCTTAATTCCAAGGCAGATTCCGAAAGATATTTCTTTCATTTTCACAAGTAATTTCTTGCTAAGCGAAGAGACTATGCTCCTGCAGGATTTTCATTTTAATGCCTCCTTCTGTAGCCTTCTTCTCCTGCAGAGTACCTTTCTCCTCACAGTTCAATAGTTATTAAAAGGAATGAAAAATTGGGACATTTGACAAAACAGTGATTGATGCCACCCTCAAAGCAGGGCCACATATCATAACAAGTGACAGAGCCATGGAGTGACATAAGGGGCATGGAGATACTGCCTGGAGACAGTGCAATGACTATTCCGTTTTGAGTCACTTCTTAAGGTTTCCATTACGCACTGAAACTTCTGTCAAAACAAGAATGTGTGTGGCCTCGTGAACAGGGAAGGCTGCAAGCCTGCTCAGCCCAGTTCTTGGCAAAGTCTCTATGGGTATGACGTATGGTGACATTACTCTGGTTGTCCCACATCCCAGGACAGCACCCTAAAGAAGTAGCTGTAAAGTATGAGTCAGTCTCTCCTTCTTGCAAAATGCATTTCAAAGGGAACTGAAATGGAAACATCTCCACAAGATTTCTTCTGCTGTAAATACCTAGACCAGATCTCTAGTGCTTCACACAAGAGACAAAGAAACATCTGTATTTTTTTTAGAGTAAAAAAAAAAAGAAAGTCAAAATGCCACCACACTCAAAATGTTCCAGAGATTTATGTATTCACTTAGGATTGGTAAAACACTAACAGTCTGAACGGGAAGAACACACAAGGTGTGATGTCCTCAGGGACCAGTGACTATACCACATAACATGAAACATAACATCTCACTTATGCACAAAGGCTGCAGTGAATTAAGCCAGAAGTTTATTTTTTACTTATTTTTAAGCAAAGTCTTCAGCTGTGCCTCATCCAAGACTTATATGTATGTTCTATCTTGGAAGAAGGAGAGAGGACAAGAAAAGGAACAAGAAAGCATGGAGATGAGAGTCAGGCTAAAAATACTGCTCCCAGCACTTCTGTACTCTTGCTATTTATCAAGGGTTAACCCTAGCAGCTAGCAGGCTAGCTGCCTACTTGGGGTTGTCTAAATAACTCTCCAGCTACCTCATTAATTGCAGTCAATTGATTGTGACAGCCAAAAAGTTGGACCAGAAAAATGCACCTGTAAAATGGGTAACCACATAGACAATTTTAGGGGAAAATGTCAAATAAATGCCCTTCTAACTGCTGCAGGCATTTATTTTTAATGCTTTGTAACTTTAAGTTTACGTGAATCCCTTACCTCTATAAAGACAGTGACTATCCACAGCTGTTGAATTTTCAACTTTCTACAAAAGACACCCCAAATCTTTCAAAACTAGGTGACAAATGAATGTGATTCCGACCAAGTGATCCTTGTCAGGGTGATATGAGTGAGGAGCCTCTGTATCTACCTTCATACTCCACACAATGGGCTTTTCTTAGTGGGTGATTCTCACATGTGCTGCTGCTGAGACTGCCAAGTCCCCAGAATAACCTCGGCTGGAGGGATGGCTGCAGCCTCACTTTGCTGTGAAGATGGTCCAGCACTACAAGATAGTTTTTCTGCACAAAAGAGACCTCATCTCCTTTGTCATCCCTCTGATGGCTGCAGACAGCACTACAGCTTTCCCTACTTGAGTGTATGTCCATCTTTTAGGAATACTTTTGATTTCATTAAAGTTCAAGGAATTTAGCAAGTCTTTGAATTCTTCCCACTGCTTTTCCACCCCTTCAGCAGAACAGAAAAAAACACTCTCCACTCCCCAAGTTATAAATGGATTTATGAGAAAGCAAACTATTGACTTGATGTGGTAAAAGTTCTCAGAGTTAGTAAGGGTCTTTTCCCTGCAGGCAAACGCACTTTCCTAAGCTCTCTTATTGAGAGCCTGCCCAACATACAACCATTCTTCACAAAAAATTTCCTGTGTTTTCATTTAAAACGTTACCTTATGGCTTTTGGCAGCTTCCTTAGCTTCTGAGTTGCAAACACACCGCTTCTTTCACAGCAGAAGCTTCTCAGAGCTGATTTTTGATGACTTCTTTGGAAGAACTCAGCAGCACACCACGTTGCTGTAAATCTGGGACTAGAGCTTTGAGCCCATCTAAAATTACAAATAAACCAGAATTAGAGAATATAGCAATAACAAAATCCACAGACATGACTAGCACATGTTTCCAGTTTGTAGGACAGACAGAAGAGGATACAGAACACAGCATGAACACAGAGCACAGCTATGGCTGTGTCTATCTCAGAGCTGTGTTCTCTCCCCACGCTAAAGCCTTGCTTATACCCACAAAAATGAAAGGCAGAGTCTGTGTTCCATATGGCTAAAGTCTCCATATCTAATGATTTTGTTCTGGCACAAACTACTACTGCATTTCAACTGAGAAGAAACAATCCTATTGTTGTAGCAGAAACACCACCTCAGTTCTGTAAGCTGAAAACACCTTCCAAAGCTTGAAGAGGTGGGGAGGAGAAGAGAAGGAACAGCATAAATGGCAGTATGCTCCTGCTGCTTCCTGAATGAAAACCTGGAGTACCAGCCACAGCACTCCAGGAGTATTTCTCCTACTGAAAAGACCTCTTTTAGTGTTATTTTGGTGTTGGATTTTGGTTTTTCTCATTTGAGTTTTTTTTTTTTTTTTTAGAAGAGAGATTTTCTCATGGTTATTTCATATTCTCTTTCCTGAGTAATAATCTAATAAAAACACACTGAATACCTGGTTGAAACACTGCACTCAGCCCTCTGCAAACACAGATCATTGCTGAAAAAGTCCTGATGTGCATTCAAACATTTTTAATGGCACCAGCACACATCAGAGTTCCCACTTCTCTAATGATTAGAGGTTGAGCTGAATTGTGGACATGGAAGTTTTCGTTCTCTGAATAGAAGAACGATACAGGGTTTTTTCCTAATCAACATAGAATGAACTGAAAGCTGAAGAGATGAAGTGTTGAAATCTATAGAGCAGTAATTCCAGCTCTAGTCACTGACTTGTGAATAGGAATCACAGCAGCTATTGGGAATAAAGCCATATTTTGTGATTCAAATGTTTTCCAATTATGCTGTAGTTATGTTGTCCCCTGTAGAAAGGGACGTGCAAGCACATGAGAAAGAAGAGACAATTCTTAAGACAGCTGCCTTATAAATCAGAATGGCTTTTGAAGTGCTGTATGAAAGCATATAAAAATTACATTTGTGTGGAAACAATAACACAATAACTTTCTTATTAGACATAGAAAAAAAAAGGCAAAATCACAGGGGAAAAAAAAAAATCACTGAACTTTTTGCATTGGTCTAAGTTCTTGAGAAATTGGAGTAGATTTTATCTTTTTTTGCCAAAATCTTTGGCTATTTGTACCGGTTCCCTTTCTCAGCTATAAATGGAAACAAAAGACCTAGATCAGACTAATATTACCAGCCCATTTAAGAGCATTCCCATCTACTTTTGACAAATGAAATGATTTGTAAAGCTAACAGAAGCAGTGGCTAATGCTAAACACCAAAGAGCTCAGTGCCTACGGGAACTGTCCGTCTCTAATTGTTACCAAAGCACATTCCTCCATGAGTACGGACATGACAAACAGCAGCAATTCCCTTTCAGTGAAGCACTATAGGACCAGAACAGAGCTATATCTCTGACACATTTAAAACAATAGATAATTTTTAAAAACACTCTTCTTACTCACCAGTATAGATTAATTCACTTCACTGGTATAGATTAATTTTGCACCCATAGCCACATAAAGGCATAACTTGCTGACTAACTTGCAACACTAATAAAGTGCAATAAACAGTTTTTCTGATACTGGCAATCCCAATCATTATTTAATTAAAATCTTAGTACGCATTTACCTTCACCTTCCATAGCTTAGCTTTTCAAAAGTGAATGATAACCAGATAAAAGTAACTTGCATTTCACATTGCTTAAAATGGGGGAGGGAAGTAGAGGTGAGCCATAGCACAAAATTTGTTCTACCTCTGGATATTTACTTTAAAAACACCAAAGTCCTAAATGTGTAAGTCTTCCTTCTGGTACTTGACAATTTGGTTTGCAGGAGGACAGCAAGCAGGCAACATGCCTCCCTCAGTAAATTCACTGTGTCACTGGGACTCACAGCTTGCTGATCTTTGGGAAAGGTCACTCTTGGCTACGTTGCTACCAATAGGCTACACATCATAGTGTTAAGTTTTTTTAATACAATTTCTGGCAACAAGACTCCAGGAGATCAATAGTGCTGCTTCCTAGGCTCTAAAACTGCTTTTAGTGATATACGGTATCATCGATGTCCAATAAAACAAAATGCTGACATGTCATCTCTTCCACATAAGATTTGTCACTGTGTTTTCTTTTTACCACGTTGAGAAAAAGCTTTATGAATGGAAAACATGCATTGTAAGTAATTCACCCTGTCAATTCAACTGGAAGGAGACTAATTCTGTACAAAATGTACGCCCCTTAGATTAAAAACTTAAACACTGATGAGCAGGGGTGTAATGCAGATGATACATCCCACTGCCCATCACGTTAGTCTCAGCACTGATGCAAGTCAATGTGCAGATGATACATCCCACTGCCCATCACGTTAGTCACAGCACTGATGCAAGTCAACGCTGCCAGGTTGGAGATCATGGTCTGTATTTTAAAGTGTATATAGTTATGAGAAATAAAACAAAAATCCCAAATAATACAAAAAAAAGACATAAGCTACATCAGCTTGGAATTCAGTCTCGTGTTGCATTTACACCATAGGATAGAAATAGTACTTTTTAGCTACTAATTTTAGGAAGGTAAAAACATCACAAGACACATTTCTTTTGTAAAGAAATGAAATCTTTTTTCTAAATAGCCATACACTCAAACAGTTTTAGCAGAATTGGATCGAGCGAATGTAAAACTCACACAATGTGAAAATACTTTGGGAAGACAAAGCTGCCTGCAGATTTGAACCTAATCAGCGAACCAGCCAGGTAGAGAGTCTGATCAACAGGCTTGCTTTTGAAAAGCAATGATGAGAAGTGTGGAAAAACGTCAGTTTTCCCCTCCTTGTTCTGTCTGCAGTGCTATTCCTCAGAATGGTGGGAGCAACAGCAAGTATGATGGCACTCTACATGACAGCTCTTAAATCCAGTTAAGTCCATCATTCAGGACTCTTGCACAACCTCCTTGCTCTTTCCAAGTATTTATCCAATACTAGACAACTAGTTTTTAGCAACCATCTGCTAAGAACACACTCACTTATCTCACGAGGCTGCACTTTGTTAATACAGGACAGATGCCACAGGTGACTTAAGGAAGCTTAAAAGCTGACACTTGTCTGAGCAATCTTTCGGTGTGGCTTAGTCTGATCATCTCTAAATCATTTCAGGAAATGTTCATATGTAACCTAAAAAATCCCAACATGAAAATGAGCATCCTTGCAGAAACATGAATGGGTATAATTGAATCGTACTGATAGTGTAGATAAAGTCCACCTTTTATTGGTTTCATAAGACACCAGTTTTGCTTGGATAAATTACATAGGAATGGGAGGAAAACAGGATATCACACTGAAGGACAATAAAAGTAACTCCAGTGTTCTAATGGTAGCCCACAGCTGCTAGAAGACCTCGCTCCCTAGCAGAAGCCTACACCAGTTTGCTTTGTTTCTACTGAAAATGATTTTCCATTCCTATAGCACGTTCCTGCCTTTCCATTCCCTAGAGGAAGATTCTTCTGCAAAGACTGCAGAAATAAGGAATGTTCCCTCAAGTTTTGTGGAGAAGGGGAAGTTACTTCTTCCCCACTTACATAAAAAGTCAAACACTTTCCCTTAATCTTTAACAAAAACTAAGGATTGAATTTTTCCACAGTGGTCAATCCTGGCTTAATTCTGCTCCCAGTGGAGAGCTTTATTTCACTGTACTTATGTAAGGCTCAGGATAAATAAATACCTTTAAAATCCACCCTCATGATTGGTATAGACATGAAAAGAAATGTGGAAAATGGAAGTAATCTACGGAAGCAATACATGTGAATCAATAATGCCAACCAATATTTATAGATCTCATTATCTCAACATGTGCTTTTTAGGATCATTTTAAATTACTATTAAAAATAGCCATAGGTACATTTAAAATTAATATTTTAGAGTTCAAATGGTCTGCATTTGCCAGTGCAGATATGCATTTGTTATATGGCTCTATTAACTAAAGGAACAAAAGGTATTGCAGAATATAATAGTGTTCTGTGGAAGAAGAGATTTCTACAGGAAAATGATTCAATTATTCTAAATCAATTATAACAGGAACAGCTGCATAGCTCTATATCAATCTCCTTATGAGCTCCTAATTCTTTTGTCTATTACCTGTGGATACATTAATAGGAATTAACATATAAAAATATATCCCACTGGGGCAAGATTTAAAGAGTTTGAACTATTTTTCTAACTCTAAATTTTCTTTGTAAGAGATGTGAGGGACAAGTTAAACCCATCACTTTGTGCCAGCAACAGCAGTTGTCATAAGCTTGAACCCCAGATTCAGGCTCCTCTGTACAGGACAGTTGGATTGGCCACGTACATCACTGCAACGTGGGAGAACCCTGCACCAAGTGCAGTGCCAGAGCCTTTTGGCCAACCCACCATTGACAGCCACTCTTTGACAAGGAGCCTTCACAAAGGATAGCAAAGCAGTCTGTTCAACCCTGTCAGCAAAAGCAATAAAGGCACTTTTCATAAGCAGAATAGATGCAGACCATATGATAAAGATGGGTAAGAGATACCTCAGACATTAGAGTACTTCTGCCTCTGAAGCTAGCTTTGGAGGCTTCTGACAGGCCTTGCCCCAGCCCTTGAAAAGCACAACAGTCAGCACTTCCTCTTTCCTTTATCAGAAGGGAAGGTCTCCGAGTCTTTCCCAGGCTCTCCACTCCTTCTCTGGAAGCATCAAATGAGTTATGAAATGAATTACGGAGACAGCTGCTTCTTGGCTGAGAAAACACTAAGGTCCTGTTCTACCTACCAGCTACATATGGCATGTGGGATGGAGAAAAGGAAAGGAAGCAAAGGGAAGAAAAGTTTCCTACAGCAACAGCTCATCCACTTCCACTTCTCTAAAGAGATCAGACTTTATTTCCTGTTGGTCCTTCTGTCTATCTCAAGTCATGAAAAAGAGGCCTCGATACAGCTCTGGCTGTAGAGACCTCAAGTTGAAGAGGCTCAGTCAAATCCCCTTCAAATCCAGGGCATTCCCAGAAGGCTGTAGAGTAGCAATCACAAGTGGTTAAGGAAAAAAAATAAGAAAAAAAGAAAGAGGGAAAGGAAGTGTTAGGGAGACAGAGGAGCAGAAGGGAACAAAGATAAAGCCACTTATTTTCATGTCGTGCTGGAAAATCTCAATCTTAATCTGCTGTCCCAAGGTAAGAATGAAAAAAAAAAGGGGAAAGGGGGAGGGGGAGGCTGATATATAAGTTGCATCATTAGCACGTGACACTGGAAAAAAGCTTGTGAGGAGGAGAGGACTGGAGACCAATGTTTGAGTCAAGCTGCTAACACAAAAATATTAGAAGTGACTAATGGAGCATTTCAAGTAGTCTCATTTACCTTCTAAAGGGACAGCCAGGACTCCAAACCTCACCTCCCCAGTGGCATCGATGGGGTTGTAATGAGAAAGACAGGCTTTGGGTGGAGATGGTGATACAGGAGAGACTGGCAGCTCTAGTATCAGTAGAACCTAGATGTTCCACAGCCTGCAGACCCAGGTGCCATGGTGAGCTGAACACTGAGCCACTGCCACATGTGTTTGCTGGCACAGTTATGGCTACATCCAGCACACAAACTTCCAGCCTATTTCTTTTATTTTATTCTACAACACTCATTTGCAGCAAACTAAATCAAACAACTTCATGTACAACCACACTGACAGAATGCAAACTTTCAGGAATCTAAAAGATACCATGCTGGTGTTACTATTCATGAAGTTATGAAATATTTCATTAGCACATCTTGGAGCCTGAATAATTACTCACAGAGTTTCACGTGGCAGCCTCCTCCACCCATGTGGCCCACGGAGACAGTACATGATCTTTTAAATTCTAGAAAACATGATTTGCAAGGGTTGATTGAAAGACCAGAATTATTTACTCTAGAGGAGAGGGTGAAGAGGCTTTGTGATGATAGCCTCCAAGTACACAAAAGGGCTGTTGAACAGAAGGGAATATGCTGCATTCCCTGAGTTTTGTCTATAAAACAGTAAGTAAAAGGATTAGACATAAGGGCAAGATTTCTAAACAAAGGGACAGAACAGCACGTTGCTTCAGATGTTTATGGAGTCTCCATCAAGGGTGATCTTTAAAGACAGGTTACACAACTCAAGCAGTACACAGTTCAATGGGCACCTCCTTAGACTATGGTATTTCCTAAGGTCTGATCTTTTCACCAATATTCCTGTAAAATTCATACAACTTTTTCAGATACCCCAAGAAGTAACCCTAATTTATTTACATTTAATGGATTACAGAGCACAAAGAACTCGGAAATGTGAAAAGCACAGAAACGCAGCCTTGTAAAACAACAGATACAGAAAACCATTGTGCAAGGAAAAAGTTCAGGGGCTGCATTTCTGTGCACAAAAATGCACTCTCCAATGTGAAAACTGTAACCTTGTTCTCCCCTTCTGGACCATTACTAACACAGGAATTCCAGGACAGTTCCAGCTGGCCAGAAATTTTTTCTTTCCTTCATTTGAGAAAGCAGGAGGAAAAAAAATTAAAAAAAAAAAAAGAGAGAGGGGAAAAAAAACCAACATCACAATAAAGAAGAAAAAAAAGAAGAGCCTGGATGCAAATTACAAGGTTTCTAATAAAACTTTCTTCTCTTCAACACAAGATCAAGTTGAAAATTCAGTCTGTTCCAGTCCACATCTTTATTTGACCTTCCTGTCTCTTTTAACCTGAGTGACTGGAAAGAAATCCAAATCAGAGCATAAAAGCTAACCATGGATGTTTTGATGACCTCACAACTGAACTAATCACCAAAACCCATAAATAATTTAGACTGGCACCACATATCCTAAGCATGAGAAGTACAAAGATGATCTTGGAATTCTTTAGAGTCCATAACAAAGCCAAATACCAGCAGCTCGAAGCATCCAAGGGGACAGATGGGCATCCTGCTCTGTCCTTCCTCTCCTCTGCCTATGAAGTTTTAATGTGTAACCTCCATTTAATCATCACCTTTGCCTCCTCTGCATAAGGGAATGTCAAGAACAGCTTTTATTACTGCAAATTTATTTCCCTCTTGATAAGCTCTCAGCCAAGAGGCAAATCAACAATCCAAGTTTGATTTCCTTTCTCCACCCCAGACTAATAGTACTATAAGTACAGCCAGGTCCAAACCTCTATTAAAATTAAATCTACCCTTGTGCCCAGTAAGTGCCTCTAGCAAGACAAAATAAATCTGGGTAACTATGAGTAATGAAATCATGCTGCAAAAAATTGAAAATACCTGTCAGTCCACAAGAACAAGTGATCTCTCTTTTGAACTCAATTCATACACAGTCTATAGCCACAGGGACTTTTTTTGGCTTCCCTCCAAACCTACTTCAGCAGCAAAACAGACTGTAATATTTCTGCACCCAGGAAAGCATTTTAAAGTCTTTTTTAACCTTCAAAGCACAGTTCAGAGCTGTTGGCTGACCAAACTCATTTCCTGCAGCCTGGCAAGTTTGAAATGTCCCACGTGTGGAGAGCAACAAACTCTGTGAGCTGCTGTGCCTATGGCATATATCCACGTACCCCTCTTCCTGGCAGAAGCAGCACCCCCTTGTATGGGCAGAAGAAGAAACACAACCACCTCCACGTTGGTCCCATCAATTGCTGCTTTTCAGGAAGGAAACTCTCAGTTGCATGGGAAAATTATTATCAGTGAAAAGAAAAAAATATATTGAGCCTGATAAGTGTCCTTCAGTGGCTCCTGAAACAAATAAGATCTTTTCCAGCACTGATGTGAAATGGTTCCAAACACCTCCTGTAATTATGAAAGTTATTTTAACTAGAAAATTCATTGTACACCTACTTGGGACTTAGAGGATGCTTGATGTCATGACATTGTAATGACTTTTAATACAGTGCTAATATAAATATATACAGATAGAAAATTCAGCTCATTTTTTACATTTAAAATATGCCTCACTAGTAAGTTTTCCACCCCAAGACACAAAGTGCTTATTTCACTGGAAAGTACAAGGTTAATCCAGCTCCAGATGAGAACTCAGAAGGCAAAGAGAAAACAGGGCAGGAAAACAGCCCTCTGACATGCCACTGCATTGTGTGAATGAGCAGGATCTGGGTTACTTAAAACAACACAGTACTGCCAGCTTGATGCATTCACAAATCATGAGCCAGATCCCCAGGAATTCTAAACATGGCTTAAGAACCATGACTTTTACAAAATTAAAATAGTATGGATTTCCTGTTGGTTCCCTATGAGCACTTAAGCCACTTGGATCACGTTTCAAGCTACACTTCCCCTATGGCAATATCAGCTAAAAAGATTGTTCCTTTATTTTACTTTTTCACTGAAAGTTGAGATTTTCCTGCAATCACACACTCCAAGGGCTGGGACCATGGCACAGATGCTAATTGTCAGTATTCCAAAACTGGAGGTTTGGGAGAGAAGAGCTCTGCTTAGGCTTTGACCTGGTGCTCATCTCTGCTCTTTGAAAAAGTCAAAATACTGAACGGAACAAGAGGTGAGCGTTGGGGGAGTATATCCTTACAGGAATAACCCAGCTTCTCCTTCCTCTGCCTGTCAGTGTATCTCAGCACATGTTTTAATTGTGTAAAATTACTGCTTTACTACGGATAAAATGATGAACTCATCACTTAACTCTGCCAGAGATAGAAGCAGAGATTTTGTGGAGTCTCCAGGTGACTGGTGTTACCAGTTGAGTCCTATAGAATGCACTCTAGCTTGGATCACAATGTATTTCCTGGGAAAGGTGTTAAAAAGGCCACTAGATGAAGCCATGTGTCTATCTGGTCCACTGATGCCTTTTTTGTTCCAAGCAGTCACACACAAGTAATTTAATGGCAAAGAAAAGGTTAAGAAACAGCATAACTAAAACTCCCAAATTATTTCCATGAAACTCAATTTTTCTTAGTTAGTAAGAAAATAAACTCTTTTCAGCTCCCTTAATCAAAACCAGCATGCTTGTGCTTTTAATTATATCCTCTAACTGTGAGGAGAGTAATTTAGCATCATGCAACACAATATTAGACTGACCTCCAGAATCAGGCAATCAAAATTATATTAAAATGTGATCAATTTTCACAGACTAATTAAGGAAGACCGAGAAGGTAGAAACACTAACCTGTTGATAAATCACTGACAACCAATGTATTGTCTAAAGTTTTAAATCTCACCCATGATTTCTTTACCTTCGCTTTATGAAGATTCTTATTCACTTTTTCAAAAGGCTTAACTCAAGAAGGAAAAAGAAAAAAATAAAACTCAAGACAAGACACCCAAAGAAACAGTGGATTTCTCCAGGACAGTTCTATCCCCAGAGGTCCTTATCACATCTGGACATTCTTGTTACATTGAGTTCCTGGCATTTTCTTATTCTGTGAAGACTTTAGTACTTTAGTTAACTGACTTGTACAAAAATAAACTATATCACCACCAGCCTAAATAAATAGCTTTGAATTCTGTCTTTCCTTTTTCCCAGTTCTATTATGAGAGATTCTGAATGAGGTATCAACAGGTATAATGACTTCTAAAGTGGCTTCAATGACCTGATGAGGTGGTATAGCTCTTGGGAAGCAGCTCTTGAACAGGTGATGGTATTTACACTGTCACAGACCATGCCAAATGAAACTCATCAGTGCTTAGAGCCTGTGCCCTGAGGAGCAGGCATCACGCCACACAACATTCAAGCAGATGGGCCAGGAGTGCCCACAGCCAAGAGACATTGTTATGTGTATTAAATATGTTTGCTGAGGGCAAGGTTTCCAATCTGGAATAACAAATTAGCTATCAAGGATCCTCTGCCCATATGCAAAGTGTATCATGCAGGCCTGCAACAGCTTAGCTTCTAATGACTAAAACCTCACAGCATCTATAAGGAACAAAGGAGATGCTAAACCCATCATGGCAGCAAAGCCCTGTGAAAATATATTTCTAATAACATCTTCATCACTATTAAACGTGTTTACCAGAAGCCAAGTCTATTTGAGGAACACAGGGAAAGTCCTGGACAACACCACAAACACTCCATGAATAAATGGAGTCACCAGAGAAATAAATGCAAGCAAGATAGCATTTTTTTTTCTCTCAAGAGGCTTATTTTCATTTAATGTAAATAGTTAATGTTGAACAAAACCCCTTCCTTTAATCAGTGATTTCAATCCATTTGCCACAAGACATTCTAACCCAGGCAGGTAAAATTACACAGGTAAAGTGTGAGGAGTAGGTTTCAAGGGAAATGCAATTCTCTCATCTGCTTCTTGGAAGTTAAAGAGCACAACAATGCTTCCCTGAGTCTGTACCCAGCCAAAAGCAATAGCTCCAACCCATGGAAACTGCTCCACTTAGGCCACACAAACCAGGGAAATCTGACATTTCCCATCTTAATAAGAAATGGTTTTGGGTTTTTTTCTTTAGGAAGGCCTGTAGCAGTTTATTTTCCTCTTCCTTGAATTTCTACTTGTTTAATTCCTCTAATTTCTTCAGTTGGATTATGGTACTGTGTTTAGATAGCCTAAGTGCAAGACTCAAAAGACCATTCTTCCTGTATGGCCCTGCTGACTGAAGACATTTCTCCTGTTGCCCAAGTTGCCCAAAATAGTACATGAAGGTGCTCCAGCTACTGACTTGTTCAAAGGGCTTGTGACAGTAGGTGGCATACACATGTAGAACCATTAGGAGGAAAGATCAATAGGTTGTTTCAGAACAAAGCATCCGTGTTTCTCCTCAGAATTACCAGGATTCTTCTAATGAAAGTGCTTAGGTTGACTAAATTAGTGCAATTTATCAAATGGGAATGCTACCAACATGAAAGCTCTTCAAGCACCATATTTAGGCTTAACAAGCATCAGACTGTGTTAGCAGAAAAAGGTGCCAAACCTCATCACAGTGGAAACATGGATTGCACCCTACTCCAGATGTTATTGATGTTATCTGGAAGCCTGCTGCTGCCAGTCCAGGCAAAGCAGTTCCCCTCTTCAGTGACTCCATCAGCTGACATGATATGGCTGCAGACATTCCAAACCAGCTGTTATTTTCAAAAGAACTATCTTGGTGAAAACTATAGATGTGTTTTTTGCCTTATTTAAAAAAAAAAAGAAAACTTCTTGGCTATAAAGTCATTCCTAGCAGCTTCCTCTCTGTCTGTGCACGTAAGCGTGTTTGGGGTTAGTAAAAAATTATGCTGTGTAGGAAACGTGCCCAAAATTTTTTGTTTTGCTTGCTGCAAATCCTAATTTTAGGTAGCCACAAATCTACCCATCCAGCCTATTCCACTCACAGCAGAAGGGATGGTCAAGGAACCAGAAAATACATTTGCTGAAACGGGTAGCCCTGAATGGCAGCAAAGTAGCTCTCCTCACTTGGTCACTGTCCCACCTCTGAGTTCTCCAACGAGCCTCATGTGGGCTGCAGATAGTGGGACAGTGAAAGGTATCTCACTAAAATGAGCAAAAGCTTGAAAAACACCCCAATTTATCTATCTCTACTGCAGTTTTTGACAAGCCTTATCTGATGTTATATTTGCCTGTCTTTCACAGACATGCTTTGAAATCAATAATAGACAAAATACAAAGTGTTACCACTAATTATTGCTTACTCATTATGAGTAGTAATCTGAGCAGACCTGCCATCATGGACATATTGTATATAATTTTTAGACTTCAGTACAGGATTGCAGCTCAGTCTAGGAGTTCCATTCATGGACAATAACAGGATCCAGGGAGGAAGAGCCTAAACCACAAGCCAGTCTAGAGCAAATGGAAGAAACAAGGTGTCCAACATACCCTTTCACCTCAGACACAGCAGACAGGCATATTCCCTCATTACTTTGGCAGCACACAATGGAAGAATAGGAATATAAAATTAAACTGGGCTTAATTATAAGGTTAAAAGTACAAAAATTTACAGACCTAGTATTTTAAGTTTGATGGTGAAACAGAGGTTGGCTGAAAGGTAATCACACACTTCAAAGAAAGGCTCCCAATAATTAAAATTGCTGGCCATCCACCTAGAACCCATCTTAGACTAATAACACTGCTCTTAAACCTTGTGGTCACATTGGCCAGTTAAAACAGATTTGAACACTGACAGCTTCTTCCTCTCTCCTTTTACTCTCTATTGCTCACAGGTCTGTGCTTTCAGGGTCCTTATGAAACACTGTTCTGGGTTTTAATACTGGAAGGCAAGGTCTCCAGCCAGGATCCTCTCCTGACTGCAAGCTCTCAGAGAGGACACCACCTAAAAAAGCACCCAGAAAGATCAGTTGGCCACAGAGTCTATTTCTGTCAGTCTGTTTATCATTTAAATCCTGACAGTGTTTATGCTTTAACTGTGCAAACCAAAGCAAAGGGCCTGGGACGCACCAGATGCTTGGAAATGCCAAGTACAGAGAGCACCAATCAGAACAGAAATATTACCTACAGCAATGAAGACACAGCAAAATTCACATTGGATGGCAGCCAGAGGAATTACCAGGGTGAGATATTAGTCTTTTACAAAAACAGGACAAGAGGTATCTTATTTCCCTCCAAGGTTACTGCATAGTGGTCTGAAAACAGTGCAGGAAAAAAATAGAGCTTTGCAATAGAACAATCCAAATGAAACACATGATGCAGCTGTTTTTGTGATTTCACTTCTTGGCCAGAAAGTATTTTGCAAAATCAGCCATTTCTTGATAATTAAAAATCTTCAGCCAGTCACAGAAACAGATTAGGTAATCCCAGTGCTTGACCTTCTTGCAGGACTCAAACTAAAACTTTAGCAAAATACCATAAACTAAAATTTTTTTTCTACTAGAAACCCTTGTAGATGTGTCCTCCAAAAGGAACTTACTGTTACTAGAGGTTAGCTTTGCCACCAGTTGCATATTAAATAATGCCTTGATTGGAGATAAACCGTTTCCCCTTTCCAGTTCCCATCTGCAGTGAAACTGGAGACTCTGGCAGTGGAGGAGAAGGCAGTGATTGGATGTGGCCTCCCCCATCTTTGTGGCTAGACCAGTGGAATGCACAAGCTGTTCCTAGAATTTACATGCTGAAAGAAGGATTTAGCTCCTTTATATTTGGCATTTTATTTGCAGGTGGAGGTGACAGATATTGGGCTGTCCTCTTTTTCCTGCATCTTTCTGATTTATGTTTTTCACATGGAGGAACCAAAGTGTGTGTTATATGTGATCCCTGTGTTTTTCCATATCAAGTACAAAGATAGCTGTGAACCTAAATTTTCTTGAAAAATAAATAAAAGCATCATTTTGTTTTCCAGGGACATGCAGCTTCCATTATCCTCTCCATACTTGTCTTTTTTTACTCCTCTTCTCTTTCTTTTCTTTTATCCCTTCTCCTTTCTCCTTTTTATCACCCTCTTTGTCCTTGTGCTGCCATAAAAAGGTATGAGAAGAAAGAACTCAGCTGCATCCTTATAGCAAACCAGCCATAGCTGGACACTGAAGCAACAGCAACAGAAAGCCTCAAAAGCCAAAATGAGAACAACACAAGCCACCAACAACACACTCACCAAAAAGAGAGATGAATAAAGGTCTATGGAACCTGCAGTGACTGGGAAGCCAGCAGCTCGGAGGTGGAAGGGATTCCATCAAGAAGGAATTCCATCACCAGGGTCATTTTGATGGCACTAACCCTTGCCAGTCTTTCACCCCTTCCACCCACACCCTCAACTTGCTCCCAGGAGCACTACTGTAAAAACACTCCCAAGTACTTGCCCTCTGCACTTCTTTCTCTCACAAATTTGAGCTTAAAAAGGGAAGTGGATTGAATTCCAAAAATTGGATTAGATATTTAAATCCTACTTCAAGAATTAAACCCCTCCCAGGGGGGGTTCCCTCATTTTTGTTTGCCTTTAAATCAGCATGCACACTTCTGGCTTGTCTGCAGTGTAATAAGGAATAATTAATGCTAAATGGGCTGTCAAGATCTCACATCTTAAAACAGAGAAAGTGTATTGTTTAAAGCAAAAGAGAGTGGAAGGCTGGGTGGGGAAAAACACACATTTAGTCTGAAAAATCCTTTACTTACCTGCCAGAGCTGAAATACAGGGACTTGGTATTGCCTATTGTATTTGATGAATCCCCTAACAACTAAAGTATTAGAGTATTATTATTAAACAAGGTATTGAAAGAAGTGGCTGATGTTGGCACTCTACCACTCTCCATCATTTTCGCTAGCTTGTGGAAAATAGGAGAGGTGCCTGAGGACTGGAGGAAAGCCAATGTCACTCCAGTCTTCCAAAATGGCAAGAAGGAAGATGCAGGAAACTACAGAGCAGTCAGCTTCACCTCCATCCCTGGAA
>NW_008582393.1:55837-56166 GCF_000691845.1 Merops nubicus | reverse complement strand
TGTGGTTTAACCCCAGCTGGCAATTAGACACCAAACAACGACTCACTCCCACCCTGCAGCAGGACTGGGGGGATAATTGGGGGGAAAAAAAAACAGTGAAACATGTGGGCTGAGATAAAGAGATTTTAATAGGATAAAAAAGGAAAGAAAAATAATAATAACAACAAATTATACAAAGCAAGTGTAGCACAGCACAATTGCTCACCACTCCCTGACCAATGCCCCTGAGCTGTGGTGCCCTCCCAGCCAGCTCCTCCCAGTTTATTTGCTGAGCATGATGTTTTCTGGTCTGGAATATCCTTTTGGACAGTGGCTGGGCCCCCTGTGTT
>NW_008582393.1:41773-55791 GCF_000691845.1 Merops nubicus | reverse complement strand
TGAAAAGGCCTTGACTCTTTAAGTCCTGCTCAACGACAACCAAACCATCCACGTGTGATCAACGTTGTTCTCATCTGAAACCCAAAACCAGCTACCAGGAAGAAAATTAAACCCATCCCAGCCGAAACCAGGACGCCTGTTAGGCAAGTAGCTGTAACAGTTTGGAGAGAGAAAAAGCTCACCTTGAACATACAACAGCCCTGGAAAAGCCCTCTAAGAAAAAATCATAGTAGCAACTAAATATTAATTTGATTTTGATGAATTTAGAGCTTAAATTTTAATAAATTTAAGAGGTCTTTTTTACTGTAGCAGCCGTTTTACTTTCGCAGCAACATACAAAAGGACCGTTAATAAATTTGGGAAAGCCCAGAGAGAAAAATAAATATAATATGGCAGGACAGCCAGACATCACATGTCGAGTGTTTTCCTGAAATGTGGGGTACCCAAGCTTTTGCATTCACCCTGCACAGCTGCTGAAACTAAATGTGATGGGAATGACATCTGTGAAAAGATGTAGATGGGAAGAGGAACAGTCACACTCAGGAACATCACAATTGTTGCAGCAGTTCACACCCAGGGACTCAGTGCCTCTCTCAGGTGACCAAAACTGCCAGATCTCCAGGTTTTACCAATTTTTTACAAGCTGACAGCTCTGCTCAGTCTCCCTTGCTCAGCTTCATGCTGCTGTGACTGGGCTGCAGCAGGTGAAGCTGTTTCATGTCCAGTGGCATCAGAGGACCACCAGAGACAGCCCACATCTGCCTGCAAGGGTCCATGTAGAAATACATGTAGAAACACCTTCCCCAGCAGAGGCTGATGTAAGGCTTGAATGCAAGGCTTAATAACCCTTCCAAAATGTTTGGTATCTTTAATTATACCCTTGACTCTTCCAGCTAGGCATATATATGTCTAATCCTTTTTAAATCCTATTACTTTCTTGTCCTCCAAGAGCCTCTGTGATAAGGAGTTTCACAGTTTTTATGTATCTTCTGTGATTTCTTTTTTTTTTTTTTTTAAATACAGCATTCTTTAATTTTCCACCTTTTGGTTTTGTTAAATGCCCCCTCTTGTTCTCTGATGAGCTAGAAACAGAGGAAATGCACAGATCTGTGTGCTCCAGAGCATTTTTTCATTGTATATTTGTACAGCCACTCTTCTCATGCCTCTCCTGCCTCAACCATTGTCATAGTCCAAAACAAGATTTTTTTTTCCCAGTTGTCATGTAATTCTGAATATCTTTTTTAGGATCAACTGAGCATGAATATATCTACTTCCCATATCAGAAAAATGAAGGAACTTAACCAACAAGCTTCCACAGAGCAGCTGACTCAGAGTAGGTGTACCTAGGAGATAACAACCAATTCATCCCTGGAAAATGCATTTATTTGCCACAGCTCAGGTACTAGTAATGTGCAGGTACTCTGTTAAGTAGGGACTGAAGAGTTAGATAGCCAGGACATCCCAACCAGTATCAAAATAGATGCCTCTGGTAGGTCAGTTGAGTCTTCTCTAGCCCTTGTGCAATCTGGATTTTACTTTTATCCTGTACCAGCCTCTACTAGGAGTAAATCAAATTATTCTGATTTTCAAAACAGTATTTTAATAGACTTGGCAGGATTTGATCTCACTGGTGACACACCCGTGAGCAAGATAGAAATATTGCCCTGCTTTCCTCCTATCATGATCACCATTGGTGTTACTGTGGAGTGAGGTTGTTGCCTTGTTATTTCCAGTCAATCATCTCTGTCTCTTTATTCATAATTTGCTACAGGCAAAACTTCCAGGACTGTCCAGGCATTTTGTTTTTATAGCATCAGGTTCTACATTATCAGAGTGGGTAAGTGAAACCACATGTCATAATAATAATATTGTCTTCTGCAAGGATGTGGGGACTCTGATGTTGTTTGAGAACAATAATTTTTCACCATATGTGTAACTAATCAGAAGCTAATGTGACAAAATGTTGTCTTTCTGAAGAGAAACACAGATAACAATGAGAAGGTCATAGTTCTTTCTTTATTCAGAGAGTCAATCAGAATTTTTTGACCTCTTACATTCATACCAGTCTGTTTTATCTAATTTAATATTTCCCTCTATAAGGTTATAATCTGATGTATGGAACTGAATATCATAATACACTGGGCAAAGATTCCTTGAGCGAATAGATTTTTCCATTATTTCTGAATTACTTTGGAATTTTACTCTCATGCTTTGATCTGTTTCTGAAACTCAGTGTAATTTATGAAGTTGCCATGGATTTAAAATTCTAGTTATCAAGTTCTGTCAATAAACAATTGTATTATAAAGTATTAGCTTAAGTTTCAGACAGCAGCAAAATATATTAGTGCTTGATTACCACTATTTTTTTTACATGGAGGCAGCAGGTTTGCATATAAAACACTCAAATTAAAAATACAATCCAGTACACCAGTGTTTATATCACTTTAAACTTTTGGATTCATGTCTGTGACTGAATTGGACATTCCTCCTTTTTATGTTGTATTGGATTGTACTTTAAATTACAGAATTAAATGCTCAAAGCAGAAACCTTGTCAGTTGCAATGTCACTGAATCAAATGCTGTAAAGATGAAGTAGCCCTGCTGTTATTTCTGTCAAAGCCTTCTGGCTATATTTCACATTTGGTGCCTTTATTTGTTCCTCTAGTTCTATTTTGCTAAATAAAATGTTGAAGGAACAGCACACACCGTGAAACACAGTCTGTAACTTTCAGCAGTGAACTCAGGCAGAGGTTGAACATACGAAACAAATGCATAATTTAGAATTGTCCCCAATTTAGGAAATAAAAGTAATAATAATTTCCAAAGAAATACATAAACATGTGTATCAAAACTAAAGTGGTGCTGTTTTGGCATGTGGGGCATAAAACAGTTATAAAGCAAGGTAATGGAGTCCCAAACTAACATCCCATACCCAAAAGCCTCACAGGAGTTACAGAATGATTTTTTTGGAGCACTTTCTGATCTTTCATAGGTCCCTGAGTCTTTTTACCTCCCAGAAACACAATTGTGAGTCGTTTATATTTCTGCTTAATGTTATTCTGAATATACACAGAGGCAGAACTACTCAGAATGAGAGAATATCCTAAGATATTATGTTGTTGCTGCATTATATTTTTCTTAGCTTACAAAGTGCTCTTTTAGAAAATGTTCTAAATAATTATGCTTCATTTTGCCAAATAAAAATAGCATCTTACATTCAGTTGCTATGATTTCTTTCAAGAGAAGGAGCTGTTATGTAGTAGGGAACAAAGAGCTCTGCAGCTGAGATGATTACTCTCTTAGTTCATTTTTAAATGTACTTCTACCAGCCCTCAACTGAACTTTTAAAAATCACTGGTCTGCTTATGCCCAATTTCCACTGGCAGATTACCTGAAATTGTACACCAAAAAAAAATAATCACCCACACAGTAGGATGCATCTTCTTGGAGCTGCTTGTGTTCTGTGGGGTTTGGCACTGAAAAGCTCTTTTCCTGGCAAATTTGCCACGGTCAGATAGAGAAGATTTGGGGGGGCTTGTCTGCCACAAACCTGCAGATTCTGCAAGCAAGTGTGTTGCACAAGTTCCCAATAACACAACTCACACTACATGCCCTGTAAAACAGCTTAATAGTGTGCTTCATCTGTATATCCCATGATCTTCTGCTGCCTCAGTCCTTTATACTATCCTCCTGTGGAGTCACAAATCACTTTTCTGATCCTTGGTGGTCTGCCTGGAACTGCAGATGAAGAACTTCTTACTAATTAAGTTGTCCCTGGTGCAATTTCTCCATCACTAGCAGCTCAGGATGCCGTGTTGTGGTTCCTGCTGGCTAGTGCCAGCATATTCATTAACCAAAGCAGGTTTGGACATCCAAGCCATGCACCACGGCTTTGAACCTGCCAGCCTCAAAAAATAAGGTGATATTTTAATCCCCATAATTATTGTTCTAACTCAAAGTGGTGTTTTTCGACTAAATCACAAAGTTTCTCACATGATAATTTCACTGCTTCATCTATGGTGAGGAAAGACTTGAATATTAAATGATATGGTTTCCAAACTGAGTATTGATCCATATTTTATACCTTGCAGTATGCCAAGAGGACCTTCTGGCTACCCAGCAAGCTCATTGGAGCTTGCATTTTCCAAAATGCTCGTTTTTCACAGACTTTTGGACATTACTCATTAAGAGGCACACTTCCTTTGGAAACACAAGAGTTTTATTTGTGATTGCACTGACTTTCACTTCTCCAGGAAACTGCTGAGAGATTTTTTTCCCCCGGATCACCTGAAACACAGACCAAGACATTCAAAACCCACAGCGACGCTTTTTAACCAGACCTATTCTTGTTTTCTCAGAGGTAACACAAAGTTGTGCTCAGGAAGATCTAAAACAAAGGGAGAGCTTAAAAATATTCTCAAGCATGAGAGATGGAACCGAATGCACTTAAAAAGAAATGAATCACAAGAGCAAAACTCCTGCCTACATTTCTCAACCTAGGAAAGTTACTGTGATTCAATTCCTATTCTACAAGCTGGCTCAGCAATGACCTTGACCCCTTTATCTGAAGCTTTCAGAAGTGAATGCATCTAGAGTGGATGTGGCTTTCTGCTGGCCTGGTAAATTAGACATAACTCCCCAAAATATATTCAGGCACGTATTTAGATAGTTGCAGAAACAGACAGATGGCTGTAACTTAGCCTATGATCAAAAAGTAAAAAAGAAGCAGCCTCTAAAAAAAAAAAAAATATTATGTTTTAGTCATTTCTTCTCCACCATTATTCCTAGCCAGTTCTTATTCTATACATTGAATATTCCACAATCTTCAAATATGATTACAATTTATTAATAATTCATAGATTCTTAACTCTTTTGGCCTCTTGCATTCGTAATATCCTGAACAACAATGATACAATCATAACCTGAAAGCAAAGAAGGCAATCCTTAATTTAAAAAAAAAAAATTATTTGTTTTAAATTTTAAAACTACAACTTCTTAAAATGAGAGATTTTTATTCAATGCTCAAGACACTCTACGGTAGCACCTTATTTTTAATCAAGATGCCCTTTTATATTTGCATTATAGTTTCGGGGCTCTTGTGCCGTGAAAAAAAAAAGACCATACCATCAGCATTTAGTGGCTGTGCTTTGTCTTCATTTATACGTTTCACCTTTAAATATTTACTTGACAGCCTACTTGAATTCAAATATACCTGCAGTTGGGGAAAATAGAGCTTGCCATATAACTCAAGCCAGCCGTGATTTGTGGAAAATTTACATGAGCAGATTGACATAATTTATGTTCCAAGTTTAACCCAGAGTCAAGAAACAGCAGGTATGAGTCACCCACTATTTGCCTGCGTGTGGTAATGCTCAGTGCAGAAGACATGATCCCAGAAGGAGTTTTCTCTTTTGATGTTGCTTTTTGACCTCGTGGAGTGTGTGAAACGAAATCCTTTATAAAACACAGTGCATCTATAAAGAATCCTGAGCGTATTTTATGTGTGTCCAGTTGGTGTTTGACAAGCAGACTGTATTTCCCTCCCTGTTTAAAAACTGCTGAAAGAGCTTACACAACGAAAACTCTGTTGGAGGGGAGCACATCACCCTGTCAAGGGCTGTGTGTATATGTTAAGGAAGAAGGCAGCTTTCTGGCAAAATCTGCCTTTTCTCCACTGGTCTTTCTGTTAACTTTTAAGGGGATACCCCTGCTAGAGCAGCATCTCCAAGAAGCAGTTGCCACATGGACTAGGGAGGAATAACCCCCTGCACCACTGCAGATGAGGGTTTGACCTCCTGGAAGCAGCTCCAAGGAGAAGGACCTGCTGGACAACAAGTTCACTGTGAACCAACAATGTCTCCTCGTAGCCAAGAAGGCCGAAGGTCTCCTGGGATGCATTCAAAAGAGTGTGGTCAGCAGGTTGAGGGATGTTCTCCTCACCATCTGCTCCACCCTAGGGAGGCCACATCTGGAGTATTGGGTCCAGTTCTGGGTTCCTCAGTTCAAGAGAGAAAAGGAACTACTGCAGAGAGTCCAGTGGAGGCTACAAAGGTGATGCTGAGGGGCTGGAGCATCTCTGTGCCAGGACAGGCTGAGAGCCCTGGGGCTGCTGAGCTGGAGAAGAAAAGCCTCAGAGGGGATCTGAGCAGTGCTGAGCAAGAGCTAAAGGGCCCCGGGGGGCAAGAGGCTGGGGCCAGTCTCTGCTCAGTGGTGCCCAGTGACAGGACAATGGGCAACGGGCACCAACTGGAACCCAGGAGGTGCCACCTGAGCAGGAGGAGAAACTTCTCTGCTGGGAGGGTGCAGAGCCTGGAGCAGCTGCCCAGAGAGGCTGTGGAGTCTCCTGCTCTGGAGAGATCCCAAACCCTCCTGGCTGTGACCCTGGGCACCCTGCTGTGGGTGAGCTGCTGGAGCAGGGGGGTGGAGGAGATGATCTCCAGAGGACCCTCCCAACCCCACCACGCTGGGACTCTGGGTGACTACAGTAGGCATTGCCTCCTGAGTTCATCTTTCTCCTAGCAATACGAGCACAACTGAGGATATGAGGGTTTCCAAAGCTGTCTCTCCCTGTGCCCCATTACTGTGCATGTTCCCATCAAGGGTCAAAGCAGGGAGTGTTTAAAAGGAGAGGGTCAGCATTCAATGTGAATTTTCAATTAATATCCACACTGTAGATACTTATAGAATTTTTCTCATCATGTGTTTTTCATTTTCCCTCAGCATAAATCAGTTGATAGACACGTCAGTGATGAAGTTTGTATTTTTACTTCAGTTATGGTGAACTTCTAATTATTATTTCCACGTTGAGAAGTGTCAAGCACACGATCTGGTGTCAAACTTGTAGGAGTATTTTTCAAGAGGTTTTGAGGCTTTGGAAACTGAATGTCTAAATATGAACTTAGGCGGCTAGTTTCGACATGCAAATTTGGGAAACAGGGGTGGGAGGCAGGGTACATATTCTGCTCACAATGCTCAAGCTCAGCCAGCTCAAGGAGCAGAGGAGATGGGGATTACTAAAGTGCATACGGAATCAGAGGAGGAAGATTATTCATATGCCTATAGACTTGTAATAAGTAAGTACAGCCTGTTCCTTTTCAAAAAGAAGAATCAGTTCATCGTTTCTCTTCCCCCCCTGGATGTGTTTGTGAAAATGATAATGTAGGTAATGTCACTGCCGACACAATGCCAGCATCACTCTTTTGTGAGTTCTTCAGACCCAAAGGCACATTAACATTTCAGTATGTTGCATCCAGATTAGAACTGCGGAGTTATTTCTTATTACAGGGAACTAACTAAAGTATCGCCTTGGAGTTTTGAATCCTCCCAACTCACGGGCTGCTGGCACACCCTGACCGTTTGCTGCTCTGACTTTCATTTTCCACCACGAGCTGCGCTCGCTTAAGTGCTGCCAAGGTTCTTCAAAGTGTTTGAATGAAACTCTTCATAAAACAAACAAAAAATCCATTACCAGCAGCTACCAAATGCCGCGGGCTTGACAAGCGGCCAACCTGGAAACCTGAAGGAGGTTCACCAGGCTGTGAAGAGCAGCACTTGCAAAGGTGCTGTTGACTTAAGCGACGTCCTCGCACACCACAGCATCACCCTTTTGGAAGTCGGGGATCAACCGGGCTGCTAATTAAAGTACAGCATCAATCCTGTGTGTTTTAGAAGGGATTTGTAAATCCAGCGCCGTTCAGCCCGCTCCTCAAGATCTGAATTCATTATTATAATGATGCTTCAAGTTGTGTTGCCTGAGTCAGCCGCCTTGGCCCATCCGTGCAGCTCCAGCTTAGAGGCACTTGCCACTGAAAGGCTCAGCAGCAGTTGCTCTTATCACAGCCTGCCCCAGCAGTAGTCACCCACCGCAGTCGCTCCGCCGAAAATTGAAGAGAGGAGCACGGCGAGAGGCAAGTCAGAATAAATTTTATACAGCTTTAAAGCTGAAATTACAAACCCTCACATGCATATGCAGAACTGCAAGATATTGACTAAGGAGATTAGTATTGGAAAGCGCCTTAATAAAAGAAATCTCTGGCAACTTATGTCGAGTTGCTGCAGAAACCCACAGGGGTTAAAAACTTTTTTTTTAAAAATTATTATCTAATAAGAAGGCTGTAGCCTTTCCAAAGTGAGTGCTCCCTCCTCACAAGGCACATGGCTTCACACATTCAGCTTTCACAAGGACACTGGCCTCTCCCCTGCACAAGGTTGTGTCAGGGGTGGCTGGTATCGGGGTGCTTTTTAGCAGTGGGATTGACTGGATGGCCACAGGTCTCCACTGCATTCATAAAAACGTATTTCTCAGTCAGGACCAGGCAGTGAATGGGGCTGCCACTAGATGCTTCTCTAATTTCTCTTGCAGCACTGCTATCTAGCTCATCCTGCACATCCCTGAATGTTGGCATAGCATCATTTTACCACTGACCCTGCAGAAATGAGGCAGATGAGCTTTGTCTTCAGGTACATAACGCTGTAAATCCAGAGGTGTTTGAGAAGTGAGGCTGTTCTGATGTTTATTTCTCAGGGACAGAAGATCAGTCACAGCTGCAAAGCCAAAACTGCCGTACAAGACCACAGCACCATGAAACCCCAACCTGAACATTAGCAGCAGTTAGGACCAAGGGAAGCCAGTGCAATTTAAACTTAATGCATGCATCTATCTCCCCGGCTTGTCATTGTGCAAAACCCAAATTGCAGCAGGCTGAAGTGGAATAAAGAGCCAAATCCTGCTTGCTGTAGGCACAGCACAAGGCTCCTTGAAGGTGGTAGGACTAATGGAGTGAGTAAGGTGAACAGAATGTAGCACAAATATTTTGCTTTGAGTTACTTGCAAATACCATGTCGTGAAAGGGGAATTTCACACCTCACTTATTAATATTGTAGCCAAGAAATAAGAAATACGTTTGCCTTCAGTGGACTCTGTTTTCCCAATTGCTGGTTCAGCTGAATCTCCCCTAGAACAATATTTATATAGGCCCTACAGATGAAGAAATGTCTTATCCAGTCCGGATGTATGAATTTCAAGATGCCTTTAATACCCAAATCAAGCTGTGTGTCTTCACAAAGAAAACTGTACTATTTATGATGGCATATACGTGGAATTTAAGGAACCTAGAGAGTTGTATGAGGAAGTGAAATGTTGGTAACACCTATTTTAGTCCTTGAAAGACAGATTGTATGCACAAGAGATGTCTTTTCTGTGAAACATTGTTCAAAGGAGCATTGTACCACTGGCCCCCGTTTGATTGCCTCTAGCTATCCTCCTAGCGAGCAAGCAAGAGGGCTGTGAAGCAGCTCAAGCACATATACACCAGTAGTAAATAAATATTAATGAAATCAAACCTTCACTCTTAAAAAAAAATGGTTTATCATGTTATTTTAATAGGAAATTAACGACTACATTTGGGTTTGGGGCACGCTAGGTAAGACACTGACGTGCCCACACTCATATTTTCTTCCATACGTTTATTTTTAAGATGCCACAAAAAAATTATGCATGTGTCAGAAAATGGTTTTATCTTCATCCCCCAGAGATAAAGAATTAAACCTTCCTTTAAGCACCAATGAAATCTGAAAGTGTAGGAAGAAAGATCCATTTGCTAATAGTATGTTTTCCGTGTCAAAAGTTTTGTTTGAAAAAAAAAAAAATGTATGTATGTATATATCCAGCCCGACAAACCTTTGCAGATTTTTTTGTTGTTGTTTCCTCTGCAGTGCATTGAAATATGAACAGAAATTGTCTCTGTCATTATTTCCTGCTCAAGTGCTGTAAGGATGCTCATTCTCCTGGTATTTTAGTGAACAACAGAAGATTCTCCTCCTGGAGAGGAAAACGATTCTGTTTAGCTCTCTTAGCATCCTAAGGGGATCATGTATGATAATATTTATTTCCTCCTGGAGACTTTCTGGATGCAAAGGGATGGGGCTTGGCCACTGGGCAGTGATAGAGGGGCAGTGCTGAGCACAAGCACCCATGTTCTATGCCACTTGGTGTAGTAAAAGCATTTTTTGTTCCTGTAGAGCAGCTATTACAGTGTACAGTGAGTACAGAGACACACAAAGCTCTCTAGCTTACTTCCTGACACTCCTGTCTTCCATTTCAGCTTTTTCAAATTGTTTTGATGAAAATCCCTCTTTTCGTGCTTGCAATTTTTGTAATTTTCAGTACTTGAGGAGGAGCACTAGAGAATGAAACCCTACCACTTTCACTTACAGATCAGGCACAATATTATAACCTACTTCACAATATTTTAGTGTTGACCTCGCACAGATATTTCTGAGCTAGGTTTGTCTCCCCTTAATGCCTTAAATTATTTCATCTCGTTTTGAACCTTTATGTAAAATTGTGAGGGTTTTAAAGTACTTCACTGATTCCCTGAATGCAGGTCCCTGCCACTAGTAGTATTCGGCAGCTTTTCCTGGTAAGTGGCAATTTCCAGCAATGAACAATTTGTGATATAATTCTGGGCTGAAAGCAACCTCTACTGTCTGAGTCAACATAAAAATTTGACTGATAGCACTTATTAAAAGGTAGATTGTCTGGGACTTAATTATGTAATGTCTGTCTTTCCTCTTCCTGTTTGCTGTCAATTCTAACACACTGGATTATAAGGTTAATGGGATTTTTTTAAGTCTGCTTTGAGGCTTTTGTAGTCTTCCTCATACTTATGCTAGCCTTTTCCCTTAATTATCTGTAAGTTATTATTCTTGGCAAGGCTGCACTTTTCCATCGTGAACTGTTTACCTTCCAAACAGGCTTTGCTTCCTCCTTATCTGTGCTGTCTCATTGATACTTCCTACTCCAGCAGCTCTTTTCCTCCCTGCACATTGTGCACGGACCTTCTCCTCCTCACCAGCCACATCCTCACCTTCACAGCTCACTTCTCTCTCTCTTTCTCCCTCCTTTTCCGAATAACAAGCCATTTCCTCTCTCATTTCCTCCCACAGAAGATAGTTTTGGTCCTGTTCCCAAATAAAAAAAAAATCTCTGGCATTAAATAATGTCCATTCCTGTCTTTCCAGTAGGCAGACATCCAGATGTGTTTCATCTGGATGGCAATTTGGGGGCAAGTCTGGCTCAGTAAATCACTTTTATGGCTCAGTTGGCATCCCTGGCATCCCTGGGCAGTGGAGACAGGGCTGGTGGTGCTCATGCCCCCAGCAACAGCCTCTCCAGTTCTTCCAATTCTCAATTGCAAGAAAGCTGTTGTGGTATAATATGAAACCAGGGCTTCCCTTTTCTTTATTGCAAGTGAAAAGGCTATTAAACTGGGAAGGAAAGTGCTGAGTCAGCTGTATTTACACAGCTAAAACACATTTCTCAATTTATGGAATGGTAAATGTATTATCCAATTACCTTCATATCCTTAACAAAGTTACAGGTCACTTGGAAATAAGTTCAACGGCTCTGGACGAAGCCAAGAAAGATCTCTGAAGTGGAGAATTCCTCACAGAGTTAAAGAAGATTGCCTTTGAAAGACTATAGATTTGAAAGAAGATTTGTTTAAATTTTTAAGAGCTGCTTCTTATTGTTTTAAGCAGTTCTGTTTTGGGTTTCATTTACATGGTCAAAAGAAATTGAAATTTCCTAAAAAGGAATAAAAGCATTATTTTTATGATTTCTAGGTTTGATTTTTTTTTTTTAAATGGCCATGTCATAGAAAGCACTGAGTTTTTTTCTCTCATGATTTAAATCTATTAATTACTTAATCATACTCATTAAGACCAACTAGGCAAATAAGCAAACAAATAAAGCAAAAATCTAACGCAGCCCAAAATGCACCTTTAACTTAACTGAAACGTTACACTTACAACATTAGGCTGGTTTGATCTTCACCTTTAGGATATCAACAGCTGAAGACCTGAGGGTATGAATAAATTATCACCAGGTAGACTTTCCTGTGGACTTCCAGTGAAGCAACCACCCCATTACAGCTGCATCTGTATGTGCCCAGAATAAAATACAGGCTGATTTGAGCTGCTTCTTCCCCAGCAAAGGGAGGGAACCCTTCACTCTTCCATTTACTATTTAATGGTGGAAATCCAATGGGAAAGTTTAGCAGCAAGAGCAAAACAGTTCTCTTCATTTACCTGACCCTTGGGCTTTGCCCCTCAATCAGCACCTCACCATCAGCACCACTTGTTGTCCAGTAGCTCCTGTGGAATCCCAAGCACCTAAACTAGAGTGTTTCTGAGCAACAACACAGTCTGAATGGTACAAAGAATTTGTAAAGAAATGTACTGTTCAAAGAGTAAGTTCATTAAGAGTTTGAGCGAGCTTCTACTATGCTAAAGGACAGAGGTTTTTTCATGAGAAGAGTTGTTGTACTTCCACCATATGGCCAGTGGGCTCTGCCCTCCAAGTAGTTAGGCACTGAATTAATTAGTCTTTCCTGGAATGAGACTAGGTCCCCAAATACCTTCAGAAGATGGCTGCTTTAAGTGAAACAACAAGTTTCAAACATCCCAATTAACAAGAGACCTGAGGTTAAAGCTCATTTATCAAATTTTGAAATATTTAAGTAAGTCTGAGTTGCAAACAGCTCATAATAATAGAGATTTTTAATAGATTTTTTTAATAGATAAAGGAGAAGCAAAGATCTGTCAGGAGGTCAGCTTTGATCCCAGGCTAACTCAGACGACTTGACCCCTTGTAAAACCAGTACAGCATCATGGTGTATCAGAGTCAGAGCCCATATTTCAGTCAAAATATAGATTTATTTTTTTTTTATTAACAGAAATTACTATCAGAATGACATGAGTTCTGATGAAGGATCAGTTCATGTTTCATTACTTGTTTCCTCACAAATAACAGAGACTACCTTGTGTAAGTTCTTTTTCCTCCCCATAGTTGTGATGATATTCTGCCCATGCATAAACCTTAGAAACAACCCAAGAATTCTGAAACTCACTCTTTAGTTTCTCAGATTTGGTCCCCTACATTTTCCTGAACAAAGCATCCTGCACTTTGCCAGGCATAATGGCTAAAAACTGGACTAAGAGGAAATTCAGCAAGTTTGTGTGGTCCAACCAATATATTCATGTTGGCTTTGGGTTTAAACAACAGATTTATAGAGCCATCAAGTCATAGAATGCTTTGTGTGGGAAGTGACCTTCCAAGGCCATCCAGTCCAACCCCCCTGCAGGGAGCAGGGACATCCCCAACTGGAGCAGGGTGCTCAGAGCCCCAGCCAACCTCCCCTGGGATGGTTCCAGGGATGGGGCAGCAACCACCTCTCTGGGCAGCCTGGGACAGGGGATCAACACCCTCAGTGTCAAAATTCTCTTCTTTCTCTCTAGTCTAATTCTCCCCTCTTTTAGATTCCCCCCATTACTCCTTGTCCTGTTGCAATAGGCCCTGCTAAAAAGATTGTTCCCATGTTTATTGTGGGCCACCTTTAAGTGCTGAAAGCCCATCAGAAGGTCTCCCCAGCTCTTTCTCCTCTGCAGGCTGCCCAATTTTATTAGGCAATTTTATTACAGAATCCCTTTTAAACAGCACCTCTACTTTCAAAACATGGGGTTTTTGATGACCAGTTGGTTGCCTCAGCATATTTAAGAGGATCTATGCTAAGTCTACCTCACCTACAGACTGAGAGGCAGTGATTCAATTACACTTGTCAAAAACTCCTAACTACCAGCATCATTCCCCATAGGACCAGTTAAAATGGGCAACTTCTGTGAAGTTATTTCCCACCTCTGCTCTCTAAAGTCTGTCCACTAGACACACAGGTCTAGTCAAGGCTGCTGTATCCAGCTCTTTTTGGGGGTAACATTGCCCTTGCTTTTGTTTTACACTTTCTAGGACTGGATACATTCACTTTAAGCATACTGGTCTTTATCTCCAGCTAAAGAAGAATGTTTGTGTCTTATCCACTATTTGAACACACATTCCACCTGTAAAATCCTACATATCAGCCTTTTTTTTGTGACTCTTCTCTGTTTTTCCCTGTGTGCATTTGAACCTCTCTCCTTCCAACACTGCTAAATTCTATGAGTTGTTGGTGAGGAAAGCAAAG